>NC_090829.1:43246843-43549116 GCF_028021215.1 Eschrichtius robustus
ATGCACAGTTATTTTTAGTCCCATATAGTTTCTTTGTACTTTGTTGCTCAAGGAGATGTTTGTCCAGGTGCAAGCAGTGCAGCCAAGGGTCCCAGGTCCCAGCCTGTCTCAATATAAGAGCATAAGAATTACTCAAGGGAATTTAAAGTAATCATAAAATGTGGTCATTTTAACATAATCATAATAAAAATATTTTTAAAATTCTGTTAAACAGAAACATTGATTTAGATTTCCCTTTTTGTAGCTGCATGGCAGGAGAGGTATACAAAATGAAATATTTTAAAAACGTTTTAAATGCATTTTGGGGGAGCATAAAAGTAAGAAACCTTGAATTCAGAAAATTACTGAAAGGACTGAAATACTGAATCCAGTTTTTGTCCAGAGGATCTTTGTTGATCACTGGTGACCTTTTCTGATTCTGATGGGCTTAGTGACACCCTTTCACCTTGTATTAGTCAGGGTCCTCTGAGAGTGAATAACCAAGTGGTGAACTACAGAAATATGTGCCTCTCAGGGATTATGGAGGGAATGTGCCTATATCATTCTTGGCTTGGGTAGAATGATAAAGGAAATGTCATCCAAGAGCATTTCTAGCCTAGGGCAAGGATTCAAACCTTGTGAATTTAGCTGGAAATTTAGTTTCAACTAGTGTCTGGTCAGATGTGCCCCCAGATGCCTGGAAGAACCAAATGCAAATCCTCTCTAGAGGACTGCAGACCTCAAAACTTACCATAGAAAAAGGTGCAAAGATTATGAAAACAAATTAAAAAATCCTAAGGTAAGAAATTTACTCACCATGTAGAAGCATAAGTTGGAACAGCAAACAGAACAATCTGAACTGCTTGGATGGCAGATATCAGAAATAACAGATACAAAATATAAAATGTGTATGTTATGTTTGGGATAAAATAGGTATCACAGACAATGAAGGAGCAAGAGAATATAAAAATTGACAAAGTTTTAAGAAAACGAATCAAATAAAACTTCATTATTAGAAACTATTATACTTAATAATTGGACTGAGTCAATAGATTGTAAAAATTCAGAAAAGTACAATGAAGAGTGTATAGTGGTTTGAAACTAATCTAAAGACAATATTCAGTGGTAAACACAAGCAGAGAAATTGAAAATGTTAAGGAGTTTTAGAGATATGGAGCATTGATTGAGAAGATTTAAAATGTCTCCCTTCAAAGTGCCAGAGAGGGAGACTGGAGGAGCTAAAATATTCAAAGGGAAAAACAAGTAAGGGTACATTTTCCAGAACCGAAGAAAAACACCAGTGAAGAATTTTAACAGGTTTCAGAACAGCAAAGCAAAGAAAATGTTTGAAGTGATCAGAAAAAAAAGAGAAATTACCTAAAAAGGAACACAAGTAGCCTGTTGGCTGATTTCTCAGTAGTAATAATGGAAAACAGAAAACAATGGAAAAACATTTTCAGTGTGCTTAAAAAAAAAGCAATTATCAATTTGATATTCAATACTTAATGAAACTGTCTTTCAAGAATGAAGATGAAGTTATACTTAAAGAAATGAAAACTGAGTTTTTACAGTGAACAGACACTCATTAAGGTATTTCTAAAGAAGGTATTCCAGGTGGAAGGAAAATCATAACATAGTTGATTCGTGTTATTTGCTGCAGTTATGTTCTATGAAGTCACCATGAACACTGAACTGGAAAATACTGAGCTGTTTTTCCTAGGGGAAATACAGAGTTAGATTTCTGTGAGTCTTTGGTCATAATATTTTTGCCAGCCAATCCATATATGACCTTACTTTATGAATGTTTCTGTTTAATATATATTGTTGAATTATTTAATATATATTGTTGAAACATTAGCATTGAACTCATGGCCAAACAGCACTGTAACTCATGTTTGAACAAACTAATCTAACACATAAATTCTCTGAAAGGCACATCACAGCCTCCGTGTGCTTAAGATCACTAGACAGAACCTCAACACTATGGTTGGGGGCTATTTAAACAGTGAAATTACCAATAAAAATTCAAAAACATGGCACTAAATAGACCATGAAAAGGACCCTTGTTTACAGGATGAGAACTGAAAGAAAGCAGAGTGTCACCTTGTTTTATCTCATCTGGGAACATGTGCATTGAGTGACTCAAATTTTTTGTTACTTACTCTGAGCATGTGTATATCTGTGAATGACTGAGAAATTGCCACAGTGATAGATTTTGGGGTTATAAATTTTAGCAAGTATGCAAATCTCACAAATGCAAAAATCTATGAATGGTGAGGATTGACTGTATAAAGAATACTTAAGAAGCAGGAAGACATGGCAAACATTTAGATAAACTGCTAAGCAAAAAGTGAGTAAGTATGACATTAATAGTCTAATTTAAAGGAATATAAGATAAGCCAGACAAATGAAATTATTATTAATTTGTAGTATTTACATAAAGGGAATAATTACAGTTTAAGCACTGTGGTGTCCTTGTTAAGAAGAATGGTAAATAAGTTGATTAACCATAGATTTTTGTCAAGTTAAATATGCATTTGAGTATTTTTATGGTAATTGGAGTGCATTTCTTTCTGCTCGAAAAAGTGGAATGAGAGTTAAAACTGAGTTGGAAATAAAATAAAAATTAAACAGAAATAGAAAAACATAAGATGCAAAATAAGAAGGTAGAAAGGAATCCAAATATATCAGCAATGAAAAATAAATGTAAATAAAGTACATTTTCCAGTTAAGACTGTCAGATCTACATATATGTATATTAATCCAATTAACTTCCATTTATAGTGATGTAAAAAGATGAACCATACTAATTGGATGAATATTGCTATAGGTTTATTAATGTCAGATAAGATTATTTTCAAGGCAAAAAGCATTGCTAATGTTGATAAGCCCACTATATATAGAGATTAAAGATTCAAGTCACCAAGAGATATGGACATTTTAAGTTTGTATGCAGCTAGTAATATAGCTTCAAGATACATAAAGCAAAAGTAATTGGAAATACAGGACAAATTGATAAATTTATCACTTTTATGAGAGAGATTAGCCTGTTTTTCCTAGTAGTTAATAGATTGATGCACAAAATGTCAATAAGGATATAGATGATTTGAACAACCTGATTAAATAACTAGATCTAATGGGTATGAATAGAATCATACAACCAACATTTGTAAGATAAAGATTCTTTTCAAGCACACATATATCATGCAAAAATACCAATCATGTGGCAAGTCATAAAGCAAGTCAGGACTTCTATCAAATATTTTCTCTTAAACATGCCAAGTCATCTCGCCAAAAAGAAATTAAGTTAGCATCAACAATGACACAAAATACAACATGACACTTATTAGGTATCAAAAGGATGCTTCTAAATAATTTATAGGCCAAAGATGAAATTATAATGATACATAGAAATACTTTTACAATTAAATGATAATTAAAATACTATATAACAAAATTATAGGATGCAGCTAAAGCATTATTTACATCAAGGATTAGAGAACTTTTTCTGTAAAGAGCCAGTGAGTAAATATTTTAGACTCTATGAGCTACACATGGTTTCTGTTACATATTCTTTTTTAATTTTGTATTTACAACTCTTTAAAAATGTGAAAAACACTCTTAGCCCTGGGGGAATAGACCGTGGCTGGATTTGGCCTGCAGGCTGCAGTTTGCCAATCTGTGATACAGTGGATTATTTATTTGGCCTTCATTTTTATAGTTGAAAAGGAGAATGACTAGCAATTAATGAGCTTAGCATCCAAATCAAACATTCATGAAAGAACAAATCAAAGAAGATAGAATAAAAGTATACAGATAAGAGTAAATTAAATTGAAAATACATTCATTAAAAGAATCAGTACAGCCAAAAGATGGTGCTTTTAGTGACTAATAAAATTGAATTAGTATATAACTATTTAATTTGATCAAAGTGACAAAGTAAGAAATGATAGATAAAGATAATCCATTTATCAGATTGAGATATATACTGATGTGCAGTTAATTCTAGATGTGTTGTAATTGTAGGATAGACTATAATCTGGGTATCAGGGAACATAATTATTCATGAATTGTTATGAGAAAGAAAGCTTTACACATGGCCAGATGGATGGTATAATCAAATCTGAAATGCTTCTAACATAGTTTGACAACATTATACTCATAATAAATTATTGTTTGGGCTTAATTTAAAAAAAATTGTTAGGAACCAATCACCGAGATTCCTTGGAAAACAAGCTCAAGGTGATCTAAAATTGTTTTAATGTAGCAAATGATCAGGAGATAGATATTGCTTTTCTACCATGTGACAGGAGCCAAACTAGGCACTTTTGCATGTAGTGGAGAAGAATTCAGCGTGGTTCCTGAGCTCATGGAGCTTATCTCCATTAAATGTCTAAACACAAACTTGAAATAATAATTACAAAAAATGAGAAGTATTAAGAAGGAAAACTCAGGATGTTATAAGAAAGAAAAATAGGAAGGAACAGAGTTTTATTGGGAACTTCTTCCAAGTTAAAGGTGGAAGTGGGGATGAGGGTAGGCCAGAGGTCATGCCAGAAGCAGCAGCTATGGGAGGCTCCTGATTTGTGGAATGATGGAGGCTAGTGTTTGAATTACATTGTGAGAGGAGACGTGGGGTGTACAATGGATGGGCTTTAGTAGCGAAAGAGGGGATAGAGCACACAGATATTGAAGGCCTCGGCAAAGAGCTTGGATTGTATTCTCGGAGAATAAGAGGTCATAGAATGTTTTTAAAAATCAGTCTAAATGGTGGGTGGTGAATGGTTTTTAGTGAACAAAGCACATAGAATTAGAGAGGCTGATGGAGTCTCCAGAGATCAGGTATGAGATGACGGTGGCTTGGGCCAGGGTTGTGGCAGTGGAGGTGGTGAGATGTGGACAAACTGGTGACAAAATCTGGAGATAGCATGGACGGGGTTTTGTGGATTTGCTGTAGGAAGATAAGGTAATTCTCATCTAATGGCTTCTGTTTCTCACAGAAATTTGAAATGAGATCAGCAGCTAAAAGTGGTAAAGGTAGTGTTTTTTAACTTTGGCTGCACATTAGAATCATCCAAGCAGCTGAAAGGCATGCTAAACTTTGCCTGACCCCTAGATACAGGTTTAGTTGGCATGGAATCATGCTCAGGCATCTTTAAAATTTCCCAAATAATTTGCCTGGGGCTAGGGCAGACACTCCCTTGGGGCAGAAGTGGAGTTTAAAGTGTATTTGAAGTTGGCAGTCACACATTTATAGTGCTGAAGCTCTTTTCTGGTTTCAAGTGTCAGGGACTGAAAAAGCAAACAGTTGCATTTATTTAGGGGGTTGCCAGGCAAGTGCGATGGGAGAGAGAAGGGCAGATGAGGTATTTATAGGAGCATGATTGTGATGATGGGTCATGGAATCTAAATTGGCAGAGGGAAGACAAGGAACTTCTGGCCCAGAGGAAAGGGGTAGAGTCACTGGGCAAGAGGTCCCAGGAAGGTCACTAGATGCTGAGCAAGGAGGAATAGCAGGTGGGATCTGAGGGAGAAGGGAAGAGATTTGGTCTAAGAATGACTTAGAGGAGCAAGGTAGACACACCTCTTCTTCCTCTGGGAGAGGATATAACAGCTACAGTGTGGCTGAAGAGGAAGAAGTACCCTCAGGGAATATGTGTGTCAGTTAAAGCAGAAAAGTGAAAAGGGATATTTGAAGGTTAAGGGTTTTTGCCTTATAGATTATGTTATGTGTTATTATCATCATCATCATCATTCTGAGTTACTTGCTAAGGAAAACTCACATTAGACACTTGACCACGAATCCCTGAAAGCCCTCCTTCGCTGGGAAAATGGAAAATAGTGGAAAGTCCCCAACTCATCATACTTAATAATATGGTCTACTTAGGAGACCAAAATGTGGAGTGAATTTTATATGAATTATTTGACACACAATTTGTGTTGTAGGTGAAGGGTACATCAATAACCTTAGACTGACTGGGCATTGATTTAATGCTGTGTTCCATGGTGGTTAAAACACACCAGCGCTTTAGTCATATTGCTTGGGTTCAAATCACAGCTCTGCCACTTGCAAGGTGTGTTACCCTGGGCAAGTGACTTGACTTGCTGTGCATCAGCTTCCTGATCTGTAAAGAGGGATAGTAATAATACCTATTTCATAGGATACTATGTAAAGCCCTTAGAATATTAACTGGCACATGAGTAAGCATTCACGGTGCACATGTACACATTGACAGGTAATTAAAAATTTTAAAACATATTCTTTTAAGAACATATCTGATCTAAAACCTCTACTTAAAAACCTCGACTGCCTTCCTATTACTCTTGGAATTAAGTCAGACTCCTTCCTGTGATCTGGCTCGTTCCTACTTCTCTGGTCTCATCTCTGTATCATCTTCCCACTCACCATACCTGAAGGTCAACGCTCCAATCTCTCCCAGCCATTGGCATTTGCAAAGCTTTATGCTCCACAGCACTAACACTCCTCGTTGGGATTCATTTGTGTTCCTAACAGCCCTGGTGCATTCACTTGAGCTTCACTTGCCCTTCTTCTTAATGCTCCACATTTGATAATAAGAGGCAGCACCCCTGACCCCACAAAAAGAATCACAGCTTGAAGCGTGAGGTTCTCAGAAGCAAAATAAAACACTTCAGTATTTAACAGTTAATCAGCATTTTAATTGCTGAGCTTTAAGCTTTACTCTTAAAAGGAGAAGCAAAGCATATCCATGCTGACAAACTGAGTTCGAGTCTGACATTACTTGACATGTCAATTCAAAACACTTGAAAGAAAAATCAGAAGCAATAACATGGTAAGAGTGAAAGAATCCCCTGGGAGTAGAGAGCCCTTATCTGATGACCTGAGCTTGGAAGTGAGGTTTGGGGTTCCCGGCATCCCCAAGCACAGGAGGTGGGTTTTACACATGCCTTGGAAAAGCAACAGAGAGACTGAGTCAGGGATGTTCTTCTGCCAGCAGAGGCTTTTGTTCCTGGCATGCTAGGAAGCTAAGCTGGCTGCAGAGGAAAAGTGACATGAGCTCACGGAAATGCGGGCTTTGATTAAACCATTATTCTAAATAAAGCTGCCTTTACTCCTTCAAAATCCAAAGTTGAAGTTCAGGATGGGGAGAAACCCAAGCATACCCCCCTTCCCTTGCCACCCTCAAATAATGGCTTGTTTAAAATACCCATTTTTTTGTGAAGTTTTGACAGTTCTCAGCCCAGCAGGCAGTTTGTTTCTTGTCGGTTCCCCAGCCCTTCTCAGGCAGCCTGAACTATTTCATTCTGAGTTGTGTTCTTCGAGTGGGTCCTGACTTGATAGTTCTTCAGGGTCATAGAGGCCTAGGTATTTCCAGTGTTAATGACAGAGAATTTGAAATGAAAAATAATCTGTTTTCTTTTTTCAAGCAGTGGAAATATCCTATGGCTGTTCATTATTTGGTACTTTGTTGATCAATTTTGCATACATAGCTGACTTAGCCAAATTGTTCATCCATTTCCCTTCAGGAAGCTTTGTCATGGCCCTTCATTTACATACTGTAATGGTGCTGGTGCTGTCATTCCACTTACTCTAATCTGTTTTGTAACCTTATAAAAACATTGGACAGGGCCAAGGCATCTTCCAGAAAGTAGAAAAGCGTACACGAGGGCCAGTTTTTCCTGAGTTTACAAAGGGTCAGTTTGAAATCTCATTTTCTGGACAGTGGTCTGTGAACCTCTCGTATGACCTAATAATTGTGTTGGTTTCCCATGATAAAAGAAAATAAATAATAAACTTCTCTTTAAAAGATTTAAAGACACAGAGCTGAGGAGATGGAAGAAAAGGTGAATAGCAAGAAAAACAATATTAGAAATGTTTCATAATTGTGGAAGCGGGAGGGAATCTTAGCAAACCATCTTGCAGATAGTGACTTAAGGCTCACCCAGCTAATTAATGTTGGCAATAGGCCCAGGGCTTAGGTCTTCTTGTTCCCAGGCTAGTAGTCTTGGTTTTTCTACTGCCCAGCTGCTGGGCATTAAATGGTCCAAGGAGCCTCCAGCAGACATAATGGTGGCTCTTATAAATTAAAATGAATCATACCAAACAACAAATTAGCCACTTCCATAGGCATGTTCCACCTTAAAAATAGTCAGTTGTAACAATATCACATTTGGACTCTTTGCTTCTGCATCTGTCTTCCTTTAGATTGTCTCCAAGGTGAGACCTAACCTTGTCTTTTGAGTATTCTCAGGGCTTCTATATTTCCTTTTATTCCCAGTTTTAATGAGAAATAATTCACATACATCACTGTATAAGATTAAGGCATACACCATGATGTTTGATTTATATATATTGTGAAATAGTTACCACAATAAGTTCAGATAACATCCATCTTCTCATAATGATACCATAAAGTGAAAAGAAAGAAGAAAAGAAAAAAAAGAAAGAAAAAATTTCTCCTGAGACAAGAACCCTCAGGACTTACGCTCAGCAACTTTCCTATATGTCGTACAGCAGTATTAGCTATAGTCATCATGTTGTACATTATGTCCCTCATACTTATTTATCTTATAACTGGAAGTTTGTACTTTTTGACTGCCTTCATCCAATTCCCTTCTACCCACCCCCCTCTCTGTCTCTGTCACAAATCTTATCTTTTTTCCTCCAAGTTTGTTGGTTTGTTTGTTTTTGAAGTATAACTGACCAACAATAATATGTTAGTTCCTGTTACACAACACAGTGATTAGATATCTCTATGTATTTCAAAATGATCACCATGATAAGTCTAGTTACCATCAGTCACCATACAAAGAAAGGTATTACATAATTACTGACTATATTCCCCACACTCTATATTTCATACCCATGACTCATCTATTTTGTAACTGGAAATTTGTATCTCTTTTTTTAAAATTTATTTATTTATTTATTTTTGGCTGTGTTGGGTCTTCGTTTCTGTGCGAGGGCTTTCTCTAGTTGCGGCAAGTGGGGGCCACTCATCATCGCGGTGCACGGACCTCTCACTATCGTGGCCTCTCTTGTTGCAGGGCACAGGCTCCGGACGTGCAGGCTCAGTAGCTGTGGCTCATGGGCCTAGTTGCTCCGCGGCATGTGGGATCTTCCCAGACCAGGGCTCGAACCCGTGTCCCCTGCATTGGCAGACAGATTCTTAACCACTGCGCCACCAGGGAAGCCCCTGGAAATTTGTACCTCTTAATCCCCCTCACTTATGTTGCTCCTGCTCCCACCCTCCTCTCCTCTGGCAACTAAATGTTTGTTCTTGTTATCTATAAGAATGTTTCTGTTTTGTTATGTTTGTTCATTTGTTTTGTTTTTTTAGATTCTGTGCATAAATGAAATTATACAGTATTAGTCTTTCACTGTCTGATTTATCTCACTTAGCATAACACCCTCTAGATCCATCCATGTTGTTGCAAATAACAATATTTCATTTTTTTTTATGGCTGAGTAATATTCTATTGTGTATATATGTATATACCAGATCTTTATCCATTCATCTCTTGATGGGCACTTAGGTTGCTTCCATATCTTGGCTACTGTAAATAATGCTGTAATGAACATAGAGGTGCAAATGTCTTTTCTAATTAGTACTTTCCTTTTCCTTGGAAAAATACCCAGAAATGGAATTCCTGGATCATATGGTATTTTAATTTTTACTTTTTTGAGGAATCTTCATACTGGTTTCCATAGTGAACACACAGATTTACATGCCCATCAACAATGTATGAGGGTTTGCTTTTTTCCACATTCTCATCAACACTTGTTATTTGTTGTCTTTTTGGTAATAACCATTCTGAGTGGGGTGAGGTGATATTTCATTGTGGTTTTGATTTGCATTTCCCTGATGATTAGTGATGTTGAACACCTTTTGGTGTGCCTGTTGGCCATCTGTATGTCTTTGCGGAGAAATGTCTATTCAGAACTGCCCATTTTTTAATAGGATTAGTTGGTTTTTTGATGTTGAGTTGTGTATATTCTTCTTATATTTTAGATATTAACCCATTTGCAAACATCTTCTACAATTCAGTAAGTGGCCTTTTTGATGTGTTGATAGTTTCCTTTCCTGTGTGAAAGCTTTTTTAGTTTGATGAAGTCCCATATATTTATTTTTGCTTTTCTTTCCCTTGCCTGTGGAGACATATCCAAAAACATATTGCTAAGAATGATGTCAAAGAGCATGGTGCCTATGTTTTCTACTAGGAATTTTATGGTTTCTGGTTTTACATTTAAGTGTTTAATCTATCTTGATTTTCTTTTTGTTTATGATGTGAAAAGATTCTTTGCATGTAGATGTCCAGCTTTTCTTAACACCCTTTATTGAAAAAACTGTCTTTTCCCCACTGTGTATTCTTGTATCCTTTGTCACAGATTAATTGCCCATATGAGTGTGGGTTCATTTCTGGGCTTTCTATTCTGCTTCATTGATCTATGTGTCTGTTTTTGTGCCAGTACAGTACAGTTTTGATTATTGAAGCTTTTTAGTATGGTTTGAAATCATGGAGTATGATACCTCCAGCTTTCTTTTTCTTTCTCAAGACTGTTTTGTCTATCTGGGGATTTTTGTCTTTCTATACACATTTTAGAATTATTTATTCTATTTCTGTGCAAAACGCCATTGGTGTTTTGATAGAGATTGCATTGAATCTGTACATTACCTTGGGTAGTATGGTCATTTTAGCAGTATTGATTCTTCCACTGCAAGATCACGGTATATCTTTCCATCTGTTTGTGTCATCTTCAATTTCTTTCATAAATGTCTTATAGTTCGCTGAGTATAGGATTTTTACCTCCTTATTTAGATTTATTCCTAGGTAATTTGTACTTTTTGATGCAATTGAAAATGTTACTGTTTTCTTCATTTTTCTTTCTGATAGTTTGTTTTTAGTGTATAAAAAAGCAACAGATTTTTGTATAGTAAATTTGAATCCTGCAACTTTACAGAATTAATTTATTAGTTCTAATAGTTTGGGTGGCATCTTTAGGATTTTCTATGCATTCTATCATGTCATCTGCAAACAGTGACAGTTTTACTTCTTCCTTTTCAATTTGGATGCCTTTTATTTCTTGTTCTTGTCTGATTGCTGTGGCTAGGACTTCCAATACTATGTTGAATAAAAGGGATGTGAGTGGGCATCCTCATCTTGTTCCCGATCTTAGAGGAAATTCATTTAGCTTTTCACCATGGTGTTAGCTCAGGGCTTATGATGTTGAGGTACGTTGCCTCTATACCCACTTTGTTGAGTGTTTTCCTCATGAATGGTTATTGAATTTTGACAAAAGCTTTTTCTGAATCTGTTGACATGAAAGTGTGATTTTTATTCTTCATTTTGTTAATGTGGTGTATCACATTGATTGGATTATGGATATTGAATCATACTTGCATGCCTGGGATAAATCCTACTTGATCATGGTGTATGATCCTTTTAATATGTTATTGAATTCAGTTTGCTAATATTTTTTTTTATAAATTTATTTTATTTATTTGTTGTTGGGTCTTCATTGCTGCTCGTGGGCTTTCTCTAGTTGTGGCAAGCGGGGGCTACTCTTCATTGCGGTGCATATGCTTCTCATTGCAGTTGGCTTCTCTTGTTACAGAGCACGGGCTCTAGGTACACGGGCTTCAGTAGTTGTGGCACGAGGTCTCAATCGTTGTGGCTTGCGGGCTCTAGAATGCAGGCTCAGTAGTTGTGGCACATGGGCATAGTTGCTCCACAGCATGTGGGATCTTCCCGGACCAGGGATCGAACCCGCATCCCCTGCACTGGCAGGCAGATTCTAAACCACTGTGCCACCAGGGAAGTCCCCTCAGTTTGCTAATATTTTGTTGAAGAGTTTTATATCTATGTTTATCAGTGATATTGGCCTGGAATTTCCTTTTTTTGTGGTATCTTTGTCTGGTTTGGGTATCAGGGTGATGCTAGCCTTGTAGGATGGGTTGAAAAGCTTTCCTTCCCCTGAAATATTCTGGAGTAGTTTCAGAAGGATAGGTGGTAACTCTTTTCTACACGTATGATAAAATTTACTCATGAATCCATCTAGTCTTGGACTTTTATTTGTTGGGAGTTTCTTTTTTTATTACTGATTCAGTTTCATTTCTGGTAATTGGTCTGTTCATATTTTCTATTTCTTCCTGATTCAGTCTTGGGAAATTGTACATTGCTAGGAATTTGTCCATTTCTTCTAGGCTGTCAATTTTATTAGCATATGATTGTTTGTAGTAATCTCTTATGATCCTTTATGTTTCTGTGGTGTTGGTTGTGATTTTTTCTGTTTCATTTCTGATTTTATTGATTTTGGCCATCTCTTTTTTTCTTGATGAGTCTGGATAGAGGTTTATCAGTTTACTTTATCTTTTCAAAGAACCAGCTCTTAGTTTCATTGGTATTTTTCTATTTTTAATAATCTCTGTTTCATTCATACCTGCTCTGATCTTTATGATTTCTCTTCTCCTACTAACTTTGGGTTTTGTTTGTTCTTTTCTAGTCCATCTAGGTGTAAGGTAAGGTTTTTCATTTGATATTCCTTGTTTCTGAGGTAAGCTTCCGTTGCTATAAGCTTCCCTCTTAGAACTGCTTTTCCTGTATCCCATAAATTGTGGGTCATTGTGTTTTCATTTTCCTTTGTCTCCAGGTATTTTTTTAATTTCCTCTTTGATTTCTTCAGTGACTCATTGGTTTAGTATCTACTGTTTAGATTACACATGGTTGTGCTTTCTGCATTTTCTACCTTGTAGTTGATTCCTAGTTTTCTTAGCATTATGGTCTGAAAAGATGCTTGATATGATTTCAATCTTCTTAAATTTACTAAGACCTGTTTTGTAGCCCAACATGTGATCTATCCTGGAGAATGGTCCATGTGCACTTGAAAATAATCGGTATTCTGCTGCTTTTACATGGAATGTTCTATATGTATATCTATTAAGTTCATCTGATCAAATGTGTTGTTGATGGCTAGTGTTACCTTAATGATCTTCTATCTGAATAATAACGTGAATTGATATAAGTGGGTTGTTAAAGTCTTCTATTTTTGTGTTACTGTTAATTTCTCCCTTTATGTCTGTTAATATTTGCTTTATGTATGTAGATGCTCCTATGTTGGGTACATATATATTTACAACTGTTATATCTTCTTCTTAGATTGATCTCTTGATCATTATGTAATGCCCTTCTTTGTCTCTTGTTACAGTCTTTTTTTTTTTTTTAAGTCTATTTTGTCTGTTATAAGTATCATTGCCCCGGCTTTCTTTTTGTTTTCTTTTGCATGTAATACCTTTTTCCATTCCCTCACTTTCAGTCTGTGTGTGTCTTTAGATCTAAAGTGAGTATCTTGTAGGCAGCATATAGATGGATCTTGTTTTTCTATCCATTCAGCGACTCTGTGTCTTTTGATTCAGCATTTAGTCCATTTAAATTTAAAGTAATTATCAACCAGTATGGACTTATTGCCATTATGTTAATTGTTTTGGGGTTGTTTTAGTAGTTCTTTTTTGTTCCTTTCTTCTTTTGCTCTCTTCCTTTGTGATTTGATGACTATCTTTAGTGTTATGTTTGGATTCTTTTCTCTTTTTTGTGTGTCTATCATAGATTTTTGGTTTTAGGTTACCATGAGGTTTATATATAGCAATCTCTATATATAGGTGATTGTTTTAAGTTGCTACTCTCAAGTTTGAATGCATTTTAACAACCCTGCATTTTTATCCCCCCCCCACATTTACTGTGTTTTGACATATTTTTCATATTTACATATTTTACATCTTTTTACATCTTTTTGTTTTGTGTATCCCTTAACTACTTTTTGCAGACATAAATGATTTTACTAATTTTGCTTTTAACTTTCCTACTAACTTTATACATGACTGACCTTTACTATATATTTGCCTTTACCAATGAGATTCTTCATTTTGTAATTTTCCTGTTTCTAGCTGTATTCTTTTCTTTTCTACTATTTCCCTTTAAAATATCTTGTAAGGCTGGTTTTGTGGTGCTAAACTCTTTTATCTTTTGCTTGCCTGTAAAACTTTTGATCTCTCCTTCAAATTTTAATGATAGTCTTGCCAGGTAGGTTATTCTTGGTTTTTACCCATCATCATTTTAAACATTATTGTACCACTACATTCTGGCCTGCAGAATTTCTGCTGAAAAGTCAGCTGATAGCCTTATGGGACTTCTCTTACATGTAAGTTGTTGATTTTCCCTTGTTGCTTCTAATATTTTGCCATTATAATTACAATGTGTCTTGGTATGGTCCTCTTTGAGTTGATCCTGTTTGGGACTCTCTATAATTCCTGGACTTGGATGTCTGTTTCCATTCCCAGGTTAAAGAAGTTTTTAGCTATTATATCTTCAAACATGTTTAGGCCCCTTTCTCTCTTCCTCCTTCTGGAGACCCCTATAATGTGAATGTTTGTATGGTTAATGTTGTCCCAGAGGTCTCTTAAGCTGTCCTCATTTTATAAAATTCTTTTTTCTTTTTTCTATTCCACTTGAGTGATTTCTACTACTATGTCTCCCAGTTTGTTTGTCTATCATCTAATCTACTGTTGATTCCTTCTAGTATATTTATTTTAGTTATTGTATCCTTCAGCTCTGTTTGGTTCTTCTTTATATTTTCTCTTTGTTAAACTTCTCACTGTGGTCATCTATTCTTCTCCTGAGTTCCTTGAACATATTTATTATCATTACCTTTACTCTTTATCTGGTAGATTGCTTATCCCTATGGCCCTGGTGGTCCAGGAGTTGATTTCTGCCTGCCGGTGGGCAGGTCCTATTCCTGACATGGCTTGATGTGTGTCCAGGGTGTCCCAAAGCTGGTGTCAATCTGCTGTTATGTGGGACCTGATCCCAGGGGTGCTAGCTGAGGGTGCCCAAGGTGTCCCAGAGCTGGTGTTGGTTTGCTAGTTGTCTGGCTGGGGCCCAGGAAATCCCAGGGCTGGTGCTGGCATGCTGGTAACTAGCCTAGGTACTGATAAGGTAGCCTGTGGTGGTTCAGGGTTGGGGTCCTCCCACTGGTGGGTAAGGCCAGCTCCTGGGGTCTCTGGTTGCAGGGCCCTGGGGCCTTGGAGCTGATGTAAACTCATTGGTGGGCAGCGCCAGGGGCTAGGGGGTCCTGGGGCTAGTGCTAACTCACTGGTAGGCAAATCCAGGTTCTAGAGTCTCTGGGTGCAGGGCCCTGGGGTTTCTAGAGCATATACTGGCCTGCTGGTGGGTGAGCTCAGATTCTGAGATGGCTGGTTCAGGGGCTCAGTATTTTCCAGAGCTGGTGTTGGCTCACTGGTGGCTGGGATTGGGGCCTAGGGAGTTCCAGGGATGGTGCCAGCCTGCTGGTGGATAGGCTGGCTTCTGACACAGCTGATTGTGGTGCCATGATGGTCTTGGGGCTGGTGTCCACTCACTGGTTTTTGGAACTAGGGACTGGAGTCTCTGGCTACAGGGCCTAGGGGATCCTGGAGTTGGTGGTGGCCTGCTGGTTTGTGGGGCCTGGTCTCAGTATTTGGCTGCAGGCCTAAGGCACTCTGGGGTTAGTGTTGGTACCCTGGTAGGAGGGCAGTTCCTGGGCTCTCTGGTGGGTCAGGCTGGATCCTGGGGTGGCTGGAGGTCCAGGTGGTCCTAAGATAGCTTGTTGGTAGGACTGTGTCTCAGCATGCCTAGCTGCTTGGCCTGAGGTGTCCCAGGTTTGGTGCAGACAGGCTGGTGGGTGGGGCCAGGTACTGGTGCTAACCAGCAAGAGGGAGGATTCCAAAATGGCACTTGCCAGTGTCCTCATGGTAAAACAATCTCCCCAAATGGCTGCTGCCAGTGTCTGTGTCCCCAGGGTGAGTTCCAGTTGCCTCTTGTCTCTCTCTGGGAGTCTCTCTAAGATCAGTAGGTGGATCCAAGCTCCTTTCAGATTACTGATTCTGCCCTGGATCCCAGAGCATGTGAGATTCTGTGTATGCCTTTTAAAAGTGGAGTTTCTATTTCCCACAGTCCTCTGGGACTACTGAAAGTAGGCTCAGCTGGCCTTCAGAACCAAATGTTCCAGGGGCTTGTCTTCACAATGCAGGATCCCTGGGCTTGGGAGGCTAATGTGGGGCTCAGATTCCTCACTCTTTGAGTAGAATCTCTGTAATTGTAATGATCCTCCCATTTGTGGGTTGCCCACCCAAAGGTATAGGTCTTAACTGTATAGTATCTCTGCCCCTCCTACCTGCTTCATTGTGGTTCCTTCTTAATATTTTTATTTTTAAAACATCTTTTCTGCTAGTCTTCAGGTCTTCTCATCAGTGGTTGCTCTTTAAATACCTAAAAGTTTGGTGTGCCCATGTGAGGAGGTGAGCTCAGAGTCTTCTTACTCTGCCATCTTGGCCACTCCCCACTTCTTTCATTCTGTTAATGTCTTGTATTACATTGATCGATATGTGTATATTGAACTGTCCTTGCATCCCAGGGCTAAATCTCACTTGATCATAGAGAATGATCCTTTTAATGTGATGCTAAATCACTTTGCTAGCATTTTATTGAGAATTTTTGCATCTATATTCATTAGGAATATTGGCCTATAGTTTTCTTTTCTAGTGGTATTCTTTTCTGTTTTTGATATTGGCATAATGCTGGCCTCATAAAATGGTTTGTGTTTCCTCCTCTTCAATTTTCTATAAGAGTTTGAGCAGGATTAACCTTTATTCTTTTTTTAAATGTTTGGTAAAATTCACCAATGAAACCATCTGGTTCTGGGCTTTCTTCATTGGAAGATTTTTGATTTACTGATTCAATCTCCTTACTAGCAATTTGTCTATTCATATTTTGTATTTCTTCCTGATCAGTCTTGGTAAGTTATATGTTTCTAAGAATCTTCTATTTCTTCTAGTTTGTCCAGTTTTTTGGAGTATAGTTGTTCATAGTAGCCTCTTATGATTCTTTGAATTTCTGTGGTATAAATTGTAATGCATCATTTTTGGTTTATAATTTTGTTGATTTGAGTCCTTTTTTCTTGGTTAGTCTAGCTAAAGGTTTGTCAATTTATTTTATTTATTTTTTTGTCATTTCAAAGAACCAGCTCTTAGTTTGGTGTAGCTTTTCTATTGTTTTTCTGTTCTCTATTTTATTTATTTCTGCTCTAATTTTTTATTATTTCCTTTCTTTAGCTAACTTGGGGTTTGGTTTGTACTTTTTCTAGTTTCTTACGTTATAGAAATAGCTTGTTTATTTGGACTCTTGCTTCTTAATGTAGACATTTATTGCTATGAATTTCTCTCTTAGAACTTCTTTTGCTGTGTCCCATAAGTTCTGGTATGTTGCATTTCCATTTTTGTTTGTCTCAAGAAACTTTTCTGTTTCACCTTTAGTTTGTTCTTTGATCCATTGGTTGTTTAAGAGAGTGTTGTTTAATTTCCATGTATTTGTGAATTTTCAAGTTTTCTCTTACAGAGTTCTAGTTTCTTGACATTGTGGTCAGAGAAGATACTTGATATGATTTCAGTCTTCCTGAATTTGCTAAGACTTGGTTTATGGCCTAATGTATGGTCTATCCTAGAAAATGTTCCATGTGTGCCTGAGAAGAATGTGTATTTTCCTATTGTTGGAAGGAATGTTTTGTGTAAGTCTTTTTGGTCTATTTAGTCTATAATGTTCAAATCTACTGTTTCCTTATTCTCTGCCTGGATGATCTATCCATTGTGAGAATGGGGTATTAAAGTCTTCAACTATTATTGTATTGTATTACTATTTATTTTCTCTTTTAACACTGTTAGTTTTTGCTTGATATATTTAGGTTGAATGTATAAATATTTACAATTGTTATATCTTCTTCATGGGTTGACCCCTTTATCATTATATAATGAACTTCTTTGTTTCCTTTTACAATTTTTAGTTTAAAGTTTATTTTGTCTGATATAAGTAGAGCTACCTCTACTTTTTCTTTTGGCTACTATTTGCTTGAAATTTCTTTTTATATCCCTTTCTCAGTCTAGGTGTGTCTGAGGCTAAAGCAAGTCTCCTGTAGGCAGCATGTCATTGGATCTTGTTTTTTATCCATTCAGTCATTTTGTGTCTTTTAATTGGAGAACTTAATTGGTTTATGTTTAAAATAATTATTGACAGATAAGGGTTTACTGTTGTCATTTTGTTAATTGTTTTCTGGTTGTTTTGTAGATCCATTGTTCCTTGTTTCTTGTCCTTCTAACTTTTGTTGTCTTTTGATATCTTTTGGAATCAGTGTCCTTTGTTTCTTTATCATGTTCTTTTGTGTAATTATTACAGGATTTTCCTCTGTGGTTACCATGAGACTTACATAAAATATCTTAAACTTACAACACCCTATTTTAAACCGATAACAATTTAACTTAAGTAGACTTCATAAACTCTACACTTTTACTTTTCCTTCCCCTCACATTTTGGTTTATTGCTGTTCCAATGTACATTTTTTTTGTATTGTATAACTAATAATAGATTATTATAGTTGTTTTTTAAACTTTTGAACTAGAGTTGTAAGTGAATTATGCACCACTTTTACCATACTGCAGAATCTAACTATAACTATATATTTACCATTACCAGTGAAATTTATGCTACCTTTTTATGTTTTCATGATGTTAATTAACATTCTTTTACTTCCACTCAAAGAACTTCCTTTAGCATTTCTTGTAAGGCAGGTCTGGTGGTAATGAACTCCCTCAGCTTCTGTTTGTTCAAGGGAGTATTTATCCCTCCTTCTCTTCTGAAAGATGGCTTTACTGTGTATAGAATTCTTGGTTGACAGTTAGTTTCTTTTAATATTTTGTATATGTCATCCCCTTCTCTTCTGGCCTGAAAAGTTTATGCTGAGGAATCTACCAATAGTCTTATGGGGTTTCTTGTGTATGTAACATCTCTTTCTCTTGCTGATGTTAAAATTCTTTGTCTTTGACTTTTGACAATCTAATTATAGTCCTTCTTGGTGTAGCCTATTGGCTACACCAATAGGCCTACTCAAGTTTGCCGATTTGGCCACCTTTGGGCCTCATGGATCTGGATGTTCCTTTGTTTCTTCAGGTTCAGGAAGTTTTTAGCCATTATTGTTTTAAATATACTTTCTGTCCCCTTCTCGTTATCTTCTCCTGGTATTCCCATAATGTGAATATTGTTTCTGTTCATTGTGTCCCATAACTCCTGTAGGCTTTCTTCATTCTTTGTCATTCTTCTTTTCTTCTTGCTTCTCTGGCTGGGTAATTTCTAATGTCCTGTCCTCCAGATCACTGATTCTTTCTGCTGCTTATTGGAATCTACTTTTGAATCCCTAATGAATTCCTGAGTTCAATTACTGTGTATTTCAACTCTACGACTTCTGTTTGTTTGATAGTTGCTATTTCTTTGTCTAACTACCTGTTTTGTTCATGCATTGTTTTCCTAATTTTGTTTACTTATCTGTCTGTTTTCTTGTAGTTTACTAAACTTTCTTAAGAGGATTATTCTGAATTGTTTTTCTGATGGTTTATAGATCTCCATTTCTTTAGGGTCAGTTATTAGAGCTTTATTAGTTTCCTTTGCTGGTGTCATATTTACCATTTATTTTTTGTGACTTTTGACTCCTTCCATTGGTATCTGTGCTTTTGAGTAATTGGGCTCCTCTTTCAGACTTTACAGGTTTGCTTTGATAGAAATCATTATTCACCAAGTTAGCTCAGTTAGATGTCTGTGTGTCTGCTCGCAGTGGCCTTGGGCAGGTGGGATCTGTTATTATGGTATAATTTTGGGTGAGGCAATTGTTTAAGCTCTGAGGAAGGGAATGGGGGCATGTGCCTCTGGCTGAGACTAGAAAGTGGGGCTGTAGGATGGGCTCTGCCATTGCCTGGAATCTCTGATCAGGCTTACTAGATGATTGGGACAGGGTACTATATTCAGTAGTATCTGGGGCTATAAATTTGCTTCCCTGCCCTGGCAGGACAGCAGGATGGGATGCAGGGACTGTACAGCTCAGTGTTTGGGCACCCAATTCATGCTAGAGTATGCAATGAATTCCTTGGTCAGGTGAGGCCCTTGGTTTTTGCTCTGCAGATGAGGGAAGTTACAGGATGTGCTCTCTGTTAAAGTGCCACAGTATGTAGGGCTGTTGGATGGGCTGCATAGCTACCTGTGTGCTCTGGTTAGTTTCCCTTGTTGGTCAGGTAAATAACTGTATTCAGAAATAAATGAGGCTATGAATTAGATTCCCTTCCTGGGCACAGAAAAACAACTGTGAAGTCTCTGTTTGTTGTCTTAACTCAAGCTGACCCACACCTCAAGTTTCCTGGCTGAATACAGCCACTGACTTGGCTTTGGAAACCATCATCTCTGCCTGCCCTTCTCTAGGCTCGAGCACTGCTGGGCAGCAACAGCTTCCAGAAGTCGTTGACAACCCTTCTGTTCAATGGGACCAGAAGACACTTTTCATAGTAGGTTGGGCTATGTCTCAGTTCCCTTGCCTTGGCAGGAGGGGGAGGAGTCACTCCAAGCTACTCTCAGGTTCCCAAACAGGCTCTGTTTGGTAGGGGCCAGGAGCGACTCTCAGCCTTGGCTATGAATTAATCCTCCCACCCATGCATAGCATGGGAACCTTCCATGCCCAGTATTGGCTTTGGTCTGGGATTAGCTCTGCCTGCCCTCCTCTGGGCTAGAGCACCACTGGGCCACAAATCTTCCAGGAGTTATTGCCAGCCTTTCTGGTCATAAGGGTCCAGAAGACCCTCTCCACAGTAGGTAAGGCTATGATTACTCCTTGCCTAGGCATGAGTAAACCAGGCTTTAGGGCTGGCAAAAGCCTTGTTTGAGGATCCAAATTAGGCAGATATGCACCCTGCTGAGATCCCTGGTTAGAGTGTGCCCCCGCCATGGTTCTACAGATGAGCAAAGCTATGGTTGTGAGTACAGTTTGGGCACTGCAGGTATGAAATCAATCTGCCAAGGTCCCTGTGTTGGTAGTTCCAAGCTCCTCTCCTCTTCTCTGTCACAGTCAGATTCCCTGTAGTGCAAGATCAGAATAGGAGTTCCCACAAAGTGACCTCAATGCTGGGAGAGCTGGCTGTCTTCTGTGCATTGCCTTTTCCCAGTGGAGGAACTGGAGGCTCAGGGGAAGCCTCTCTGTGTGGTGCCACGCTGGCCTGGAGGAGGGGTAATGTGGTCAATGTGCAGCCACTTCTCTTACCTTCTCATGCAGTCTCTCTTGGTTGCTGAGGTGCAGGGAGGTACTTCAGCCTCACCCTCACATTCTAGGATTCGCGCAGTGGTGTCTTGTTCTTGAATAATTGTTAGTTGCTCTTCTTTTGATGTGGGAGCAAAGTCAGGAGTGACCTATTTTATCATCTTGGTAACCTGATTTTTCACTTGTACAATTTTTGGCAGGATGTCTAGGCTCAATAAACATTTCTAAACATTGTCTAGGCTCAAAACATTTTGTTTTGTTTGCTTTGTTTTTTAATTCTACATATATGGGAGATCATGTGGTATTTGTCTTTCTAGGTCTGACTTACGTTACTAGCATAATACCCTTTAGAACCACCCATGTTGTTGCAAGTGGCAAAATCTCATTCTTTTTTATGACTAATATTCCATTGTATGTATATTGTGTGTGTGTGTATATATATGTATATACATATATGTATTTACACATCTTTATCTATTCATCTGTTGGTAGACACTTAGGTTACTTCCATATCTTGACTACTATAAATAATACTGTAATGAACACTAGAATGCATACATCTTTTTAATTTTTTTTGTTTTCTTTGGGTAAATTCCTGGAAGTAGAATTGCTGAATCATATTATAGTTCTATTTTTAATTTTTTAAAGAATCTCCATACTGTTTTCCATAGTGGCTGCACCAGTTTACCATCCCACCAATAGTCACTGTGGTTTCTTTTTCTCCATATTCTAACCAGTATCTGTTCTTGGTCATCTTTTTGATGATAGCCATTCTGATAGCCATTGTGGTTTTGATTTTCATGTCTCTGATGATTAGTGATGTCAGCTATCTTTTCATGTGTCTGTTGGCCATTTGTATGTTTTCTTTGGAAAAATGTCTATTAAGGTTCTGTGACAATTTTTAATTGGGTTGTTTGTTTTTATGATATTGAGTTTTATGAGTTCTTCATATGTTTTGGATATTAACCCCTTATCAGATATATGGTTTCAAAATATCTTCTTCCATTCAGTAGACTGTCTTTTAGTTTTGTTGATAGTTAACTTCACTGTGCAAAAGCTTTTTAGTTTGACATGGTACCATTTGCTAATTTTTGCAAGAAACCCTTGCCTAAGGAAACATATCCAAAAAATATTGTTAAGATCAGTGTCAAAGAGCTTACTACCTATGTTTTCTTCTAGGAACTTTACGGTTTCTGGTCTTACATTTAAGTCTTTAACCCATTTTGATTTTCTTTTCGTGTATTGTGTGTGAAAGTAGTCCAGTTGGATTCTTTTGTATGTAGTTTCCATTTTCCCACACTATTGAAGAGACTGTCATTTTCCCCATTGTATATTCTTGCCTCCTTTTTCGTAGATTAATGGACCGTACAAGAATGCGTTCATTTCTGGGCTTTCTATTTCTATTCTGTTCTGTTGATCTATGTGTCTGTTTTTGTGCCGATACTATACTGTTTACTTAATGATTTTTTTGTCTGAGTGATCTGTCCATTGATGTAAGTGGAGTGTTAAAATTCCTTACTATTATCTTGTTACTGTCAGTTTCTCTGTGTCTGTTAATATTTGCTGTATGTATTTAGGTGCTCCTATCTTGGTGCATATATAGCTAGAATTCTTACATCTTCTTGATTGATTTCTTGATCATTATGTAATGTCCTTCTCTGTCTCTTGTAACAGTTTTTGTTTTAAAGTCTATTTTGTCTAATATAAGTATCAGTACCCCAACTTTCTTTTTGTTTTCATTTGTATGGAATATCTATTTCTATCCCTTCACTTTCAGTCTGTGTGTGTCTCTAGATGTGAAGTGAGTCTCTTGTGAATAGCATATGTATGGGTCTTGTTTTCGTATCTATTCAGCCGCTCTATGTCTTTTAATTGGTACATTTAGTCTATTTACATTTAAAATAATTGACAAATATGTATTTGTTTTCAATTTGTTAGTTATTTTAGGGTTGATTTTGTAGTTCATTTTTGTTCCTTTCTTCTTCTTTATTCTCTTCTCTTGTGATTTGATAACTATCTTTAGCATTATCTTTGGATTTATTTCTTTTTTGTGTGCTTGTATAGGTTTTTGGTTTGTGGTAACCTTGAGGTTCATATTTAATAACCTATTTTTATTTACATGACTATTTTAAGTTGCTGATCTCTTAAGTTCAAATACATTTTAACAACCCTGAATTTTTACTCCGCAGCCCCCAACATTTACTGCCTTTGACAGCATATTTTACATCTTTTCTTTTTGTATATCCCTTAACTACTTGCTGTGGCTATAGATAGTTTTACTCCTTGTGTTTTTTAACACTATTAGCTTTATACATGGTTGATCTATTACTGTAAATCAAGTGGTTGATATACTACTGTATATTTGCCTTTACCAATGAGATTCTTCATTTCATAATTTTCATATCTCTAGTGGTGGTCTTTTTTTTCCTCCCTAGAGTAGTCCATTTAACATTTTCTTATAATGCTGGATTAGTGGTGCTGAACTCTTTTAGTTTTGTTTGTCTGTAAAAGTATTTGTCTGTCCTTCAAATCTGAATAATAGCCTTTCTGAGTAGATTATTCTTGATTGTGGGTTTTTCTGCTCATCCCCTTGACTGTATTGTGACAACCCTCTGGCCTGCAAAGTTTCTGCTGAAAAGTCAGCTGATAGTATTGTGGAAGTTCCCTTGTATATAATAAGTCTTTTTTTTTTTTTTTTTTTTGCTGCTTTTAAGATTCACTCTTCATCTTTAATTTTTGCGATTTTAATTATAACTTTTCTTAGTGTTGACCTCTTTGGATTCGTTCGTTTGGGAATCTTTGTGCTTCCTGGACCTGGGCATCAGTTTCCTTTTTCAGGTTAGGGAATTTTCAGCTATTATTTCTTAAAATAAGTTCTCTTACACTTTCTCTCACCCTTCTCCTTCTCAGACACCTATAAAGCAAATGTTGGTATGCTTGATGTTGTCCCAGAGGTCTCTTCAACTGTCATCAATTTTTTAAATTCTTCTTTCTTTTCTTTCTCTGCAGCCTGGATGATTTCCACTACTCTGTCTTCTAGTTCACTGATGCACTCCTCTATATTATCTAATCTACTGTTGTATTTTTAATTTCAGTTATTGTATTTTTCAGCTCTGTTTTGTTCTTTATATTTTCTACCTGTTGAAATTCTCATTGTGTTCATTCATTCTTCTTTGGAGTTTTTTGAGGATCTTTATGATCATTACCTTGAACTCTTCATTGGGTAGATTGCTTATTTCTACTTCATTTAGTTCTTTTCCTAAGGTTTTCTCCTTGTTCCTTTGTTTGGAACACATTCTTTTCATTTTGCCTAATTTTGTGGTTATTTCTGTGTATTAGGTAGGTCTGTTTTGTTCAATGATTTTGTAGAATTGTCCTTATGTAGGAGACATCCTATGGAGCCCAGCAGAGCACTCCCCTACAGTCACTAAAGCTATATGCTCTAGTGGTGCTCCATATTTAGGCTGCATGAACCCTTCTGTTGTGGTGGGACTGACTACTGTAAGCATGCTGGTAGGAAGGCCTTAACCTGGTTGGCTGCTAGGTTTTTCCTCATGTGGTGTCCGCTCACCCACTGGTAGATGGGGCTGGCTCCCAGGGCCGCTGGCCATAGACCCCAAGGGTGTCCCATGGATGGTGCTATCGAGTTGTTTGGTGGGCTTGGGTCCCTGCAAGGCTGTCTGCATGGCTCAAGGTTTCCTGGTGCTGGTGTGTCTCATTGGTAGGTGGTGCCTATCCTGGGGTGGTTGGCTGTGGGACCCATGGTTGGTGCTGGCCCACTGATGGGCCAGTAAGCCCTTAATGCTAACAAGCTAGAAGGAGGACTCCACTATGCCTCTTTCTTGCATTGGCATTCTTGGATAGAACAAGCTCACATAAATGGCTGCTGTCAGTGTCTATGACCTCAAAGGAAGTCCCAGTTGATTCCTGCTTCTCTGGGAGGTTCTTCTAGGATCAGCAAGTAGATCTGACCAGCTCTATTCAGATTACTTCCTCTGTACTAGGACTTGGAGTGATTTTGTACACACCATTTAAAGGATGAGTCTGTTTCCTACAGCCCTCCAGCTTTCCTATGTAAAAGCCCTGCTGACTTTCAAAGCTTGATGTTTTAGGGGCTGGCCTTCCTGGTGCAGGAGCCCCAGGCTGCAGAACCCAATGTGGGGCTCAGACCTCTTGCTTCTTGGGGGGAACCTCTGCACTTGTGATTATCATCCTCTTTGTGGGTTGCATACCCAGGGGCATGGGTCTTGAGTATACTGTGTCTCTTCCCTTTCTACCCAACTTGTCGTGTTTCTTTCTTTTTATCTTTAGTTGTGGAAAATATTTTCTGCTAGTCTTCAGGTCATTCTCATAGACGGTTGCTCTATAAATAGTTGTAAATTTTTCGTGCCCCTGGGGGAAGGTGAGCTCAGGATCTTCCTACTCTGCCATTTTGGCCACACATCTCAAGCAAATATTATCGATATCTGAAAAAAATCACACATGACAACCCAATTATTCCACACACATCGAACGATATATTAAAATTCAGTAGATTTCAATTCAAAGCTTACTGAATGGTTGTTTTACTTAGGCAAAGTTCCATCAATTATGGCAGTAAGAAATATTGGTACCTGGCTTTACATTATAAGTGATGCTGTCCTAAACATAATTTCATTTCTTTCTCCCAGTGGTCTTGGGAAAAGTGCATCATCTACATTTATATATGCAGAAAGTAAGGCTCAGACACTTGGTCAGCCTCACAGAGAGAGCAAATAGTAGGGCTAGGATTTGAACCCTAGTTTTTGGATTTAGTGTTTTCAATATCCTCATTATCATCATCATCAGTGCAACAACCATACCAAAACTTTTTGAGTAGTTATCAAGCCTTTTATAGGTCCTAAGTACTTTGCTAAACAGTTTCGATTAATCCTTACCTATCTTTAAAAACAAAAAGATGTCATTTATTACATGCTAATTGTGTCTGGCATAGTGCCTGACACTTGACATATACACTTTTATTTAACCTTAACAATAACCCCACGAAACTGAAGGCAGACAAATAACTTGCCTAAAGTGTGTCTTAGATAAGGCAGATTATCTGTATTTTTATATCTGAGTCCTTGACCTAAGAGTGTTGTATGAAGAGATAGGGTATATATCCCCTAGGCATGGCTCTTAAGGAGAAGAAGTCATTAGTAGGTGTGGAGCAGTGTTAGGTTGCAGAGACTATCAGGTCCCTGAACGGGGTGGAGAATGGAGCAACACTAGCTCTGTTTTCTCTCATTCATGCTGAGAATCACTATAAACTATGGAACTCAGTTCTGAAAGCAGCAATCAGTATTGAAACACCAGGGAATAGGAACTTCCTTGTTGAGGACTTTGATATTAACTCTAAGGAATGCATGTGTAATGGAATTTTAAGCAACAGTTCTAAAGTAAACAAAAGAAAATTCATGATGGGATGATTCTGATACAATTTAATCATTCTTGGGGGTGAGAAGGAGGTAAGTGCCTTCTACATTTATGGTTCATGAAGAATGCTGAGACACCTCATGGTAATTCATATGAATAATTGCAGACAGATGATTCTTTAAAAGAACTTTTTGAACATAAAGTGTGAGATAAAAAATTAACCCCCACAGAAGGAACACATATAAACAGTGCCTATATAGATGCATAAATCTTTAACAAAATACTAGCGAACTGAATCCAGCACATAAAAAACATTATAGAATATGACCAAGTGGGCTTTATTACAGGGATGCAAGGTTGAATTAACATCAAAAAAATTGTTTAATGTAGTACACCACATCAATAAAGGACAAAAATCAATAAATACACAAAAAAGCATTTGAAAGAATCTAACATTCTTTCACGATTAAAAAATTCAAGGAACTAAGAGTAGAAGGGAACTTCTCAAACCTTTTTTAATCTATGGAAAAAAAAATCCATTGTTAATATCACACCTAATGGTGAAAAAGACTCAGTACTTTTCCCTAAAATCAGGAACAGGACAAAGATATTCACTCTTGACACTTTCATCCAACATTGTACTGAAGGTCCTAGATAGAGCAATTAGGTTAAAAAAAAAAAAAATGAAAGGAAGAAAAAGAAAAGCACCCAAATTAGGATGGAAGAAATAGAACTATCTATTTTTAGTTTCGAAGACGACACGATTTGCAGACAGCATGATCTTGTATATGGAAAATCCTAAGCAGTTCACTAAAAAGATATTAGAACTAAGAAATGAATTCAGCAAAATTTCAAGGTACAATATCAATATACAAAAATCACTTGTATTTATATATATCATATAAAAAAGAAAAATCTGAAAATAAAGTAAAAGTGATTCCATTTTTCATAGCATCAAAAATAATAAAATAATTAGGAAAAAATTTAACAAAAGTAGTGCTATTCTTGTGCACTGAAAACTACAAAACTATTGAAAAAAATTAAAGAAGACCTAAATAAATGGAAAGACATTTGTGTTCATGGATTGCAAGACAATATTGTTATAATGGGAATACTCCCTGTAGGGGGCTAAATTGTGGCCCCCTCAAGAAATGTGTCCTCTTTCTAATTCCTGGAAGCTCTGAATGTTACCTTAGTCAGAAAAGGGGTCTTTGCACTTATAATTAAAGATCTTGATAGATGTTCTTAGAAGAGTGAGGCAGAGGAGTCTTTATACAGATTGAAGAAGAGACAATGTGACCACAGAAGCAGAGATTGTAGTGATGTGGCCACCAGTCAAAGAATGCCAGTAGCCACCAGTAGCTGGAAGAGACAGAGAACGGACTATTCCTAGAGCCTCCAGAGAAAATGTGACCCTGCTGACACCTTGTTTTAGAATTCTGGCTTTCAGAACTGAGAGAGAATTGATTTTATACTTTAAAACCACCAAATTTTTGGTGATTTGTTACAGCAGATACAGGAAATCAATACACACTACAAATTTATTTACAGATTCAGCACCATCCCTGTTAAAATCCCAGCTGACTTTTTGGCAGAAATTGAGAAGCCGATTCTAAAGCTCATATGAAAATGCAAGAGACCCAGAATAGTCAAAACAGTCTTGAAAAAAAGAGCAAAGATTGAAGACTCATACTTCATGATTTCAGTATTTACTATAAATTTATAGTACTCAAGACAGTATGGTTCTAGCATAAGGACAGGGATATAGATCAGTGGAATAGAATTGGGGGTCCAGAAATAAGCTCTTACATTTACAATCAATTGATTTTAGACAAAGTTTCCAAAATGTTTCAGTAGAGAAAGGATAGTCTTTTCAAAAAATGGTGCTGGGACAGCTGAATATCTATATGTACAGTAATGCATTTGGACCGCTACCTCATACCATATGTACAAAAATTAATTCAAAATGCATCATAGATTAAATGGAAGAGTTAAAACTTAACATCCTTTGAAGGAAACATAAGAGTAAATGTTTGTGACCCTGAGTTAGGTCATGGCTTCTTAGATATGACACCAAGACTTCAGTGACAGAGAAAATGAATTGCGCTTCATCAAAATTAAAGACTTATGTGCTTCAAAGGACACCATCAGGAAAGTAAGCAAGACAACCTCCAGAATGGGAGAAAACATGTCTAATTCATACATCTAATAAGGTACTGGTATCCAGAATACATAAAGTACATTTATAACACAATAATACAAAGACAAATAACCTAATTAAAACATGGGTGAAGAATCTGACTTGAATTACTCCAAAGAATATATGCAAATGGACAATAAGCACGTGAAAATGATGCTCAGCATCACTAGTCATTAGAGAAATGCAAATCGAAACCACAGTAAGGTACCACTTTACACTGATTATCATGTCTAGAATCAAAGGACAGACAGCAACAAGTGTTGGTGAGGATGTGGAGAAATTGGAATCCATATAAATTGCTGGTGGGAATGTAAAATGGTGTAGCCACTGTGGAAAACAATTTATCAGTTCTCAAAAGTTAAATGGAGTTACCATATGACCCAGAAATTCCACTCCTAAGTATATACTCAAGAGAACTGAAAACATTTGTTTATTTAAAAACTTGTAAATGAATGTTCATAACAACATTCTTCATAATAGCCCTCAAATAGAAACAACCCAGACAACCATCAGTTGATGAATAAACAAAATGTGGTATATCCTTACAGTGGAATATATTATAATTTGGACACAAAAATAGACGAACCTTTAAAACATTACGCCAAAGGAAAGAAACCCGTTCCAAAAGACCACATACTACACGATTTTATTTATATGAATTGTTCAGCATAGGCGGATCTATAAAGACAAAGTAAATTAGTGTTTGCTTAGGGCTAGGGGGTGGGGTTGAAGTTTGGGAGAAATGGGAAGTGAATCTGTATGAGGTTCCTTCTTAGAATTATGAAAATGTTCTAAAGTAGTGGTTATGGTTGCACAATTCTGTGAATATACTGAAAATCTTTGAATTGTACCATTTAAATGGTGAATTGTATAATACATGAACTATATTGCAATAAAGTTGTTAAAAAATCAAACAATTGCAATATAACCAAAACCTAATAATAGCTCCTTCTAAGAAAAGCATCCTTGGTAGATCCTCTAACCTTTTTTTCTTTTTGTGTAGAGTCATCAAGGAAAAGCCTGCTGTAAAAAGAAAGGGAGGGAGGGAGAGAAGAAGGAAGAAAGAAAAGAGGGAAGGAAGGAAGGGGCTACTGTTTTATTTGAATTTAGGTATAGAACCTCAAAAATATATAGGTTATCATCATAAGTTAGTTAGTGAAGCATTCAGAATTTTAAGACACACCTATGAGTCAGATCTTCTTTCTCTATCAATCTTCATGTATATGTATATATTCCTTTGTGTGTGTGTATCTCTCTGTGTGTATTTTAAACAAAGCATTACATTAAGTAGTAATTAGGTACAACACACACACTTTGGTTACAGTTTCTTGGCTCTCTGATGAAGTTTTTCTCTAACCATGGAATTGTTTCAGAGTTTGAGAAGAAAACTTAAGAATGCTTCCTCTTTCCTCGTTTCCATTATATCTTGAGAGTTCATGATCAAGGATGTGTAAACATGGCTTGGTCCTTCCTCACCCTATAGCACCCAAATGATGGACAGCCATGATGTCTAATTATAACTTTATCATTAACATTAGGGCACTTTGTATGGGCTTATTCTATTCTCTTACAGAGAAATTACAAAGTAAAAGTAAGTAAAAATTCTCATCACATTATGCAAGATGAAGACTAGAGAACAGAATATCTGTTTGATTTCCTTTTTTTATAACCTGTAGAAGTTGTCTTGTTACATCAGAACAGTCTGCCTTTTCCTGTACCATGCTCTCCTAGGGTCAGTAAAGTAATTCCTCAAGATTCATAGATGAAGGAAATATTGTTCATAGGATTGCCCACTGGTCCTTAAGGGAGCTACTTTTTCTGTTCCTAGGAATACTAACACCTAACAAGCTCAATTTCATGCTTTGTTATACTGCTGAGAGAGAGTGTATTTTCAACATCAAGAACCTGGTGATCAGTCCCATGAATAAATCCTTGGTTAATCAGTGCTCTAAATCACATGTGCCCAGAAAAACCTGACTTTACCTCAAGTTCTCTGTGCTAAAAACATAGTTTCAACTTACAGTAGATTTGCTTCTGCTTCTTACTCACTTTTTGACTGCCTCTATTCAGTACAAACATATCACATGCTCACATATTTGCATGTACACATATGTACGAAGGACAAATTCCTGATTTTCAGATGCTTTTGACTACCAGATGTTGCTGTACTTGCCACAGACACTAATATCTTAAACCTAGAGAGAATATTGGCTTCTGCACTAAAGCTACCAGACTATTAAGCTTGAGTGTCCACTGTCCTCCAAGAACCAGTCAGAAGTAGCCATCTGGCCTCTTATCTATATTTTCCTTATCTAACTCCTTGAGTGTAAAGCAGCCCATGTTTCAGTGATTTAATAGCTCCTACAACTGCCAGCCAGAACACCTGCACAAGTCCTCCCACCCCTACTAAAATTTAACCTACCAGTTTTCCAGCACATTGATCCTGATATAGTCTCTCTAACCATCTGCCCTTTCCTTCATGCACTCCTGCATCTACCTAGCTCATGTTTATAATGTTGATCAATTCACTCCTGAATTCCCAAGCTTTCTGTCCTTTTGTTCTACCCTCAGAAGAAATAAGTGCTTGAGGAACCCAGTGATGTGTGATTTCTGGATCTGCACTCTTGTTAAAATTAAAAGTCTGATTTAGGAGATCCAGGGTGGGACTGAGGTTCTGTATTTTAACAAGTCCCCAGGGGAGGTCACAGAACACACTTTGAATCGCAAGGATGTAGGTCAGCACTTTGGGAAAGATTCAAAAAGGATAGGTAGGTACAGCTCTAACAACAGTCCCCTCCTCAGATGAGCCTACATCACTGCCTAACTTCTGTTATTTCTGTGTAGAAACTCACCTTTCTAGCATTCTGCCTATGTTCTCTAAAAGCTTCTTCACAATCCCTTTTCTGTCCCCATCTTTTTTTTTTTTTTTTTTGAGTCAGTCACTCTTCCTGTACCTCTGAAAAGAGTGGTCCTCAACCTGTTGCACATTAAGATCACCTGGGAAAATTAAAAAAAAAAAAAAAATCCTCTATCACACGCCAGAACAAAAAAGTCGGCATATCCAAGATAGGTGTCGTTTTAGAAACTCGCCTGGTGATTCCAAAGTTGCAACCAGGTTTGAGATTCTCTGATCTAAAATGTAATCAACTACTATCTACCAAGTATTAAAATTGTGTGCAACCACACTCATGCTTCAATTCCTTCCTATCTAGTAAGGCCAATTTCTCCATGTGTGCTCTTATTCATATTCTCTCCCACTTTCTCAGCAGTCATGCCTTATTATTTCTTACACATTGCTAGGTATCTGCCATCTTGAAATACAGAAACAAAACTTTTAATGTGTGAGCTATTAATGATTAGGACAGATATTTTTTAAAATGTTGAAAATCACTTAAGAGATTAGGCAGTTTTGTTTCTAGCTGATTGTGATCTTATGATTTCATTAAAATTAAAAACAGAGTAACTTAATCTTAAATTGAAAGTTGCATTTTTCAACTTTCAATTTGGCACTGGGTAGATAAATTCTATGGGTTGGACATGTTTGTTTTCAGTGGTGTTGGCTAGTACAGCCTAGTTCTCATTGTGTGGTGCCCATTGTAGCATTCGCTGTAGATAAGGACACATACTGTTTTTAGCACAATTTTACATCCCTCTCTTTGCGTTTACTGGAGGTGAGAGTAGGTTAGACACTTAGATTCAACTCACCATCTTTATAAAAGTCCTTTATGTTATGTAAAACAGTTTCTTGGTGCATAGGTTGGAGAATGTTCAGAAAAGAGCAATATTTATCTATTTTTATATAGAGAGAGAATTTCAGAAAACAAGATGCTATTTAATTGCCACCAGATATTTAGAGCTTTGTGCTATAGGACAGATATACAGGACTTTTTTTGAAGTTATTCATTTTTGGGTAAGGTATATAAGTGCCCAAGGGTGAGTATGCCTACATAAACAGAAAATATGCAGGGACTGGAGTTCTCTTTTAAAGTAGCTTTACCTTTCAGCAGCAGCTGGAATCTTTTTAATGTCAGAAGGAAGAATATCAGAAAAGAAGTTGGGTATTGCCATCCTAGGTTCTTGAAATAGAAGCTGTGCTAAACTGGCTAATAATTTTGCTCCAGCAACTTAATGAAACTCAGGGGAAAGTAAAAACTTTCAGAGGAGACTCTCCAATACTAGGACTTCTCACTGTGGCAGCATATTCCCCACTCCCCACAGGACACTGCATCCATGGTCTTGCTATTACAAAAATTTAAATTGCCTCTGCGTCTGATTTGAGAACTTCTAATGAATTTAAGTGAACAATGAGGGGAGTCAGTGATAATCAACCCACATGAGTTTTGGGCAAATGCCAGCTGTGAATAAATTCTTACTCAAGAATGAGTAACAATATCTTTCTTCCTACATGGAGCTTACTCAAAGTAATTGCAACACAAATGGAGATAGACATAGTATTCAAGTGGGGAAGAAGGGCATACTTTGAAAATAAATGTTTTTTCCACAGGAAAATAGAGTAAATTTCAGAGTGAGTTTGTGCCCTTAAGAAAATGAACTGAAAATGTATTTTATGAAGTGATATAATAGATGGTATAACAAGAAAATAGTCTGAGATACAAAAGGGAGCAGACTTATAGAAGAGACTTGAAAATAGACAAAAAAGGAAGGAAATATCTAAGAGAAAACATAAAATAAATCACTGAATTAACAACTGCTTTAGAAACATTGGTAAACTCAAAATACAGATGATGAATGTAAGCTTATGACATGTTCACCAAACCCTGAGGAAAAACATAGACATTAAATCTGAGAGATGGTTGATGAGTACTGTCACCAGAAGAATATGATAAGTTTGATTTTTGAATACTGAGTTTGTGATGTCTGTAGAATGCTTATGGTTGATCAGCCAGTAGGCAGAAGAATATGAGAGGACCTTTATATACTGTGAGTAGCTAAAGCAATCTTGAAAAGAAGAAGAAAGCTGGAGGCATCAAATTTTCTGATTTCAAACTATATTACAAAACTATAATAACCAAAACAGTACCACACTGGCATAAAAAAGAGAACACTGGCAAAAGAGAGTAGAATGGTAGTTGCCAGGGGTTGGTGTTTGAGAGGAAGTGAAGAGATGTTGACAAGGGCTATGAACTTTCAGATACAAGATGAATAAATTCTGAGAATCTAATGTACAACATGGTGACTATAGTTAATAATACTGTATTGTATACTTGAAATTTTTTAAGAGAGTAAATCTGACACAGAGATCAATGGAACAGAACAGAGAGGCCAGAAATAAACCCCCACATATATGGTCAATAAATCTTTGACAAGGACACCAAGAACACACAGTGAGGAAAGAATAGTTATTGATAGTTTCTGCAGTAAATTCGTTGGGAAAACTGGGTATCTATACGCTAAAGAATGAAGCTGGACCCCTATCTTATGCCACTCACAAAAATTAACCCAAAATGTATTAAAGACTTAAATGTAATATTCAAAACCATAAAACTTGTAGAAGAAAGCACAGGGAAAAGGCTCCTTGATGTTGATCTTGACAATGATTTTTTGGAAATTACATCAAAACACAGGTGACAAAAGGAAAAATAGACAAATGAAATGACAACAAATTAAAAAATCTTTACTGCAAAGGAAACATTCAAGAAAATGAAAAGATAAACTATGGAATGGGATAAAATATTTGCAAACCATGTATTCTATAAGGAATTAATACCTAAAATATACAATGAATACATGTAACTCAGTATCAAAAAACCACAAATGATCTGATTTAAAAATGGGCAAAGACCTGAATAGACATTTTCCCAAAGAATACATACAAATGGCTAACAGGTACTTCAAAAGTTGCTCAACATCACCAATCATCAGGGAACTGCAAATCAAAATCACGAGTTATCACCTCACACCTGCCTCAGGATGGCAACTTTCAAAATAATAAGAGATAATAAATGTTGGCAAGGATGTGGAAAAAAGGATCCCTTTTACACTGTGGTTAAAAATATGAATTGGCGCAGCCACTGTGGAAAACAGTATGAAGTTTCCTCAAAAAATTAAAAATAGAACTACCATATGATCCCGCAATTCCACTTTCGGATATATATCCAAAGGAAATGAAATCAGTTGATATTTGTACTCCCAACTTCACTGAGCATTATTCATAGTAGCCAAGACATGGAAACAACCAAATTTCTGCCAATGGATGAATGGATAGAGAAAATGTAATACACACACACACACACACACACAAACACACAAACACAAGAATATCATTCACACTTACAAAGAAAGAAGTCCTGATATTTGAGACAATATGGGTGAATCTGGAGGGCATGATGCTAAGTAAAATAATCCAGACAAAGATAAACAAATACTGCAGAGTAGCACTTACGTGGAATCTTAAAAACAAATGTGAATTGATGGCAAAAGAGAACAGAATGTTGGTTGCCAGGGATTGGGGTTTGAGAGGAAGTGTAGAGATGTAGGACAAGGGCTACAAACTTTCAGATACAAGATGAATAAATTCTGAGAATCTAATGTACAACATGGTGACTATAGTTAATACTGTGTTGTATACTTGAAATTTGTTAAGAGAGTAAATCTTTATTCTGACCACAAAAATAAAAAGGGTGACTATGTGAGGTGATAGATGTGTTAATTAACTTGATTATGGGAATCACTGCATAATACATATGTGTATCAACTCATCACGTCGTACACTTTAAATATATATAAAATATTATTTGTCAAATATACCTTAATAAACCTGAGGAAAAAGACAAAAAATATCCTTTTAAAATCTCAAAAGAAATAAAACGATTTGTGTCAAATAGATGAATGAAGAGAAGAGAGCTGAGCAAACCACAGAGAACCCATGATTTGGGTGGTAGGCATAGGAAGAGGAGCTCTTAAAAGAGAATGAAAGAGGCAGCCAGAGTTATAGTAGGAAATGTAAGGAGGAGATGCTATTGTATAAGCCACAGGAATAAAACATTCCAAGAATAACAACAGGTTTAGCAGTGTCAGATCCTGTGGAGAGGTCAAAAAAGATGAGAATTTTAAAGAGGTCTTTGGATTGGCAAGAAAGAAGCCATTGGTGTATTCTATATGCTTGAAATTTGTGAGAAAGAGTTGGAAGATCTGCACAGTAGTGAGTTGCTGCTTTCTATAGAAGAAGTCCTTTTTTTTTCTTTTCTTGGTGAGACATCTAAATGTAAAATTTGAAGGGTGGGGGCAGAAAGAGAAGGATAGAAATTATTGCTGAAAAATGAACTCTAGTGTCTAGTAAACATGGAGAAATAAATTTAACATTTACTTGTAACAATTTTCTCATGTTTCTGTATATTTTATGTAGATTCTGTTCTTTTACCATCATGAAAATCTTTTGTGGTAAGCATTTGGGTTGAGAAAACAGGATCAGTTTGTCATCATTTGTTTAGGGAGAGGCAGAACTGAGACTTCAGTCCTGTTTCCTTTAGGTGATATTTTGTCCTGCCAACTTCCCAGAAAATAACAGGAGAAGCCAACGTGCAGCTTTTACTGCAGCATATACAGAAAATGTAAGAAAAATGACACTGTTGACTTATTGTATGAAGAAGAAATGAAAACAGAAATAGTGATTTTTTTAAATAGATATTTATTGGAGTATAAGTGCTTCGCAATACTGTGTTAGTTTCTGTTGCACGACAAAGCGAATCAGCCATATGCATACACACGTCCCCATATCCCTTCCCTCTTGAGCCTCCCTCCCATCCTCCCTATCCCACCCCTCTAGGTCATCACGAAGCACCAAGCCCATCTCCCTGTGCTATGTGGCTGCTTCCCACCAGCCAACTATTTTACATTCAGTAGTGTATATATGTCGATACTACTCTCGCTTCGCCCTCCCACCCCATGTCCTCAAGTCCATTTTCTATGTCTACCTCTTTATTCCTGCCCTGCAACTAGGTTCATCAGTACCATTTTTTTTTTTTTTTTTTAGATTCCATATATATGTGTTAGCATACGGTATTTGTTTTTCTCTTTCTGACTTACTTCACTCTGTATGACAGACTCTAGGTCCATCCACCTTGCTACAAATAACTCAATTTCATTTCTTTTTATGGCTGAGTAATATTACATTGTATATATGTACCACATCTTCTTTATCCATTCATCTGTTGATGGACGTTTAGGTTGGTTCCATGTCCTGGCTATTGTAAATAGTGCTGCAGTGAACATTGTGGTACATGTCTATTTTTGAATTATGGTTTTCTCAAGGTATATACCCAGTAGTGGGATTGCTGGGTCATATGGTAGTTCTATTTTTAATTTTTTAAGGAACCTCCATACTGTTTTCCATAGTGGTTGTACCAATTTACATTCCCACCAACAGTGCAGGAGGGTTCCCTTTTCACCACACCCTTTCCAGCATTTATTGTTTCTAAAGTTTTTGATAATGGCCATTCTGACTGGCGTGAGGTGATACCTCATTGTAGTTTTGATTTGCACTTTTCTAATAATTAGTGATGTTGAGCATCTTTTCATGTGCCTCTTGGCCATCTCTATGTCTTCCTTGGTGAAATGTCTATTTAGGTCTTCCACCCATTTTTTAACTGGATTGTTTGTTTTTTTGATATTGAGCTCCATGAGCTGTTTGTATATTTTGGAGATTAATCCTTTGTCTGTTGTTTCATTTGCAAATATTTTCTCCCATTCTGAGGGTTGTCTTTTTGTCTTATTTATGGTTTTCCTTGCTGTGCAAAAGCAAATAGTGTTAGTATCTGTTGAAAGAAATGGTTGCATTTTTTCCTACTGTGGAAAGAAAAGGATGCTCACTCTCTTGCTGTCTTTTTCTATTTTTAGATCTCTCTCTTTGTGTCCCCTGCCCCCTTCCTTTCTGCCTCTCTCCTCCCTCCTACTACAGGCATATTCCATTCATAATATTAGATTTTCAATTTGTAAGTTAGAGAGCTAAAAACATGATGTAATTTTTAAAAATTGTTATAAAAGAAGCAAATATGCAAATTATTTCTCTAGGTTGCAGATCAGACAAGGTGCTAACAAACTGGAGATGATGCCTATCTGAGTGATCTAAAACTTTCATTATCAAAAGGTGGTCATGTTATATATCCCATTAACTAAATTTTGTTCTTAACAAAACCGATCAATAAACCAACAAATAACAGACAGACAAAACTGGAAGAACATTTAGATATTTTATGTTTAAAAAGGATAAATTATAAGCTATTTTAAGGGATCTCAATGTTATGAATACTGCTTCACCAAATAATTCCATCCATATTATTTTTTTTTCTGACAAGCAGATCATGATGAAGGTGTTTTGAGATGTGGTTTTTGTTTGCGTGGTTGACTCACTAGCTCCTTTTTGACAAATTTGTCAAATCTGTGATTAAATGTGGGTTTCAGGGAAATTATAAATTACTATAGCTCTTGGGTCTTAAAGGGAACCTGCAAGTAGTTGAACCTAAGAATGTAAACTCCAGGAATGTTGAATATCTGCTCTAACACATCTGGTTCACTATTTTTTCAACAATCAGGTTTGTGAATTAATTTAATATCACATTATTTGTGACAATTTTCCCCTGGTGAATAACTAAAACAATAATGTAGTCATTAGTAAAGTGAATGTGTTGATTTATCAAATCTTTGTAGCCATAATGTGTTATAGAACAACAGTACTATTAACAGTTGTTATAGAATAAAAGTGATCAGAACAAAAAAATAAAAATGCCAATTTGATAAAATCATTTCTGGGACCAACATATACCAATAACTAGCTTACTCAGCATGATAGAATATGCTTTCTGATTTTAATCTATTCTTGTATTACTCCTAAAGTGATATAAATTCATGTGATTTTCTGAACAGACTTAGACCCATAAAAAGGTTGAGCTCCCAACCTATCTTGAAGTTAGGAAGAAGTTGGAAATCACAACTCTTTGACATCATTATAAGTCCAGGGCCTTTACAGTATGAGGGGCATTGTATAATTCTCCAAAATTACCCAGTGCTGCAGTTAAGAGTTAACGCTTAAATCTAAAACTCTCCTAAATCTTAATTTTACATTCTCTTTACAATAGGCAGGAAGGAGTAGACCAATCTCTGGATATAGAATCTCAGGATTCTATAGAAGACATTTCCACATCGGGTAGGATCATGAAGTGTATATGGTTCTAGTGCTGTTTTGGTTTTGCACATAATATCCAGTAAGACACTAGTGATATCAGATTACATGTCGGAATTCAACTTAAGAGAACCATTAGGATTTTTAACAAGGAACTGGCTAAAGCAATTGTGGGTGCTGGCTAAGCAAAAATGGAATCTATAGGGGAGGCAGTCAGGAAAGGAAGATGATAAGCAAGCAGGCTAGAACTCCAAAAGCATAAGCTGAAGCTTGGAGTCTCCATGAATCCTAAGGTCTGTGAACAAATGTGTATGAATTACAAGTTGGACAACTACTTTTCAAATACTTCATCTTTCCTACTTATAGATTTTATTATGTTTTCCTTAATAAATTCTGAGTGAAACTTGTTGCAATACATAAGCTTTAAAATATATTGTTGGCATATTATGGCTACATTGGAAATGCAGCAAATAAATTTGTGAAATTAGACATTTGGCATAAAGAAAATGTATGCTGGCTTCCACAATAATATGACTCTGTGCATCTACGATATTGGGTGTTACTATTGTCTTCTGGGTCAATAGTGGATGATCCTAAAGAAAAGTCATTGAAATCTTTGAGAAAGTGGGCAGCAGGGGGTGGTGGGCAAATTTGTACTGTGAGTAGGAAAATTATTATCTAGCATTAAAGTGAGTATGGAAAAAGAACTCAGGGTTTCTACTTCCTTGGCTTATTTCTATTCCCTATCCCAATGCTAAAGGAAGCACATTAATTCTGAACTAGTATAGTATGAGTTAAGATATTAGAATGCTTTCAAAACTACAAAGTGTTAAAAAGGACTAATACTTAAAATTAGGAAAAGAGAGGCTGTGCTTTTCAAAGAAAAAAAAGACCTATTCTGAGGTTGAAAGAAAAGTCACACTTAAATACTTAAGCTTTAACTTTCCATCAGTTTAAAGAGATAGACATTTTTATTAGCATTTGGAAAATGTGTTGAAAATAGTTAAAAGTGGATGATCCCAGGACAGTATCAGATGTGAATAGTCCAAAAGCATTTCTGCCAGAGTATTAGAAGCTAAATAGAGATTGCGCATTCGTGTAGCCCAGTCAGGTTTATAAAGGAAATGTTTTATATGAGTATTTCTGCTTTGAAGCTAAAAAATATGTACTTTGAAATTAAAAATTTAAGCCCACATTAAGAAACATTTGTATTAAGAACTCTATTTTAGTAATTTTATGTACAATATTAGGGTTAAAGAGAAGTTTAGACGGATGTATCCATAAGCAGATTACCAAGATGTTAGGTGGGGTCTAAAAGATGGTTTATGGAGTCTATTCATATGCAAAGTCATGACTCATTTACTAATACAAATGTTTCACATGCTATTTCAAATCCTACTTTTAGAGTTTCAGTAAAGCAGTAAGATTAGCTTTGATATGTTCTTGATGGCCTGAACCTTTTTTAGCATAATATAGGGGTGCTTTAAAATCAGTGTTTTTCACCTATTTATGTGCTTCTATAGGAGATTAATTACGTTTGTTACTTAACCCTTAAAGAGGAAGAATATCTGGTTGCAATAATGGCTAAGACATAATGTTTCCAAAGAAAGTAATCACTCATATATTAGTTAAAGGAGCTTTGGAAAGTCCCTGTATGAATTCAATTAAACTTGATAAATTTTTATTTCATGCCTAGTATTTACCAGGCAGCATTCTAAACTCTGGAAATAAAAGATGATTACCATTTAGACATTTTAAAGAGTTCTTTGTCAAATAGGGAAGGTAAGCACGAAACTGAAAAAATTGCAATGTAGTGTGGTAAATCCTCTAACAAAGACATTCATAGGCTACAGCATTCAAGAGGAGTAAACTGAGATGGGCAGGAAAGAAGATTTGAATAGGGAGGCATGTTCATAATAGAAATGTTCCAGCCTTACATACTCATTGCTGATGGGACCTGTGTGTGCTGCAAGGAATGAAATAGCAATGATTTTTTCTTGCATTTCAGTTTGGTTAACAGATGTGACCTTGTTTTCCTTGACAGAAATAAAAATGTTTGTTTTATCCATGAGCAACTTGTACCTTGGAGTTAAGGTTAACTTTATCTTTATTCCATTTGTGAAAATCTGTATCTACTTAGTAATAGCATCGACTATCAAACAGCGACCTCTTATATGTCATAGATTTCCTGACCTTCTTGTCCCAGCTAAGCAGTGAAATGATGCTTATCATATGAAATAGAAATAATAGCCATAATATATAATATTTATCATGTGCTTATTTTGTGTGAGGCTCTTTGCAATTCACTTTTTATATGTTGCCTTATTTCCTCCCCATAAGAATTCTTCAAAGCAGATAAAAATGTTATTTTCATTTTCCAGATGAGGAAACAGAAGTAGAATGGTTATTAAATTTATCTAAAGCCTTACACTTAAGAAGTGATGTCATTGGGGTTGAAGCTCAGGTTTACCTGTTAACAAGGCCTGTGTCCTTAGCCACTTTACTGGATTTAATATAAATGAACTCTGAAGCAGAAGGCAACGTATGGACAAAAAGGAAAACTTTAACATAAAGTCTTGTGAAAATGACTGTACTACCCAAAGCAATCTACAGATTCAGTGCAATCCCAATCAAACTACCAATGGCATTTTTCACAGAACGAGAACAAAAAAATTCACAATTTGTATGGAAACACAAAAGACCCCGAATAGCCAAAGCAATCTTGAGAAAGAAAAACGGACCTGGAAGAATCAGGTTCCCTGACTTCAGACTATACTACAAAGCTACAGTAAGCAAGACAGTATGGTACTGGCACAGAAACAGAAACATAGATCAATGGAACAGGATAGAAAGCCCAGAGATTAACCCACACACAAATGGTCACCTTATCTTTGGTAAAGGAGGCAAGAATATACAATGGAGTAAAGACAGCCTCTTCAATAAGTGGTGCTGGGAAAACTGGACAGCTACATGTAAAAGAATGAAATTACAACACTCCCTATCACCATACACAAAAATAAACCCAAAATGGATTAAAGTCCTAAATGTAAGGCCAGACACTATGTAACTCTTAGAGGAAAACATAGGCAGAACACTCTATGACATAAATCACAGCAAGATCCTTTTTGACCCACCTCCTAGAGAAATGGAAATAAAAACAAAAATAAACAAATGGGATGTAATGAAACTTAAAAGCTTTTGCACCACAAAGGAAACCATAAACAAGATGAAAAGACAATCCTCAGAATGGGAGAAAATATTAGCAAATGAAGCAACTGACAAAGGATTAATCTCCAAAATATACAAGCAGCTCATGCAGCTCAATATCAAAAAAACAAACAACCCGGTCAAAAAATGGGCATAAGACCTAAATAGACATTTCTCCAAAGAAGATATACAGATTGCCAACAAACACATAAAGGATGCTCAACATCAATAATCATTAGAGAAATGAAAATCAAACTACAATAAGGTATCACCTTACACGGGTCAGAATGGCCATCATCAAAAAATCTACAAACAATAAATGCTGGAGAGGGTGTGGAGAAAGGGAACCCTCTTGCACTGTTGGTGGGAATGTAAATGATACAGCCACTATGGAGAACAGTATGAAGGTTCCTTAAAAAACTAAAAATAGAACTACCATACGACCCAGCAATCCCACTACTGGGCATATACCCTGAGAAAACCATAATTCAAAAAGAGTCACGTACCACAATGTTCATTGCAGCTCTATTTACAATAGCCAGGACATGGAAGCAACCTAAGTGTCCATCATTGGATGAATGGATAAAGATGTGGCACATATATACAATGGAATATTACTCAGCCATAAAAAGAAACAAAACTGAGTTATTTGTAGTGAGGTGGATGGAGCTAGAGACTGTCATACAGAGTGAAGTAAGTCAGAAAGAGAAAAACAAATACTGTATGCTAACACATATATATGGAATCTAAAAAAAAAAAAAAAAAAAAAAGGTTCTGAAGAACCTAGGGGCAGGACAGGAATGAAGGTGCAGCCGTAGAGAATGGACTTGAGGACACGGGTAGGGGAAAGGGGAAACTGGGACGAAGTGAGAGAATGGCATGGATATATATACACTACCAAATGTAAAATAGATAGCTAATGCGAAGCAGCTGCATAGCACAGGGAGATCAGCTTGGTGCTTTGTGACCACCTAGAGGGGTGGGATAGGGAGGGTGGGAGGGGGATACAAGAGAGAAGAGATATGGGGAGATATGTATACATATAGCTGATTCACTTTGTTATACAACAGCAACTAACACAATATTGTAAAGCAATCATACTCCAATAAAGATGTTAAAAAATATATATATAAAGTCTCTAATTTAACAAGACTCATGGAATTTAAAAAAATAAGAATAAAAAAAGCCGAATAGCTTGAATTTCAAAGAAAATGCTTCTCTCCCCCCAAAACATTCCCTTGTGTTTATACTGTATTTTCTTTGTTTAGCTTTTTAGAACTTTATATAATTGCCATTGATTCTCCCATTATCTGTGTCATATGAGGACATAGGGAGTACTGTTTTTACTGGCCCATAGATTGAAAAGCACTTTTCAAATTCCTCTAAATGGAGAGAAAACCAAGACTTAGGTCTAATATTCTTGGCTTTGGTTCACATTTATTTCCGTTATTCTATTTGCAGAAAAAAATTCTAAACAATATTTGTCATCTCTCTAACCCATTGTGATGACAGATTGGTTTGGAGAAAAATATTTATTCTTTATTCTAATACATTTGGATAAGAATGATAAGCTAAACATTTCTCTATAATGGTATTAATATTTGAATGGAATTTCATGTCATTTCATCAAAATTTTAACTGAAGTAAAAATAGATGTTTTTATGCCCTTAGCATTATTTTGCCTTTTGTACCTTTTTTTCTTTACTTATATTGAAAATGCTCAAAGCCTCCTCTGGTTTAGTCTTCTGCATTCAGTCAGTTAGATGGTGTTCCTGTTTTGCAGATAAAACCACTGAGGACTTAGTGGTTGAGAAATTTTGCCAAGGTCCTACAACTTGCAAGTAGTCATGGGGCTTTATCATCAGTCTGCATTTTCCAAAGTTCCAGAAAGCCATTTCCCCCACAGAAAATTAAGTTAAAATGTAGAAGACACTCTGGCTTTATGTTATATGATTTTTACAAAGAAAGTACACATTTCTTTCCAATACTGTACAGAGAAATTTTTCTATAACAATTAATTTTAACTAGCACTAAATTTGAAAGTAATTGTTAGCTCCACTTCTAGGAGGAATATCACATTGATTTTTTGTAAAACTTGGCATTTAGCACTCTTCATACTCGACTGTATGACATATTATCAAGCAGCTCAACCTCAGCTGTGCATAAAGTGGGTTTCTTTCCCTGTGGGTTTTGGCAAGGTCAAATTCTGTCTGTAACGTTTGTTTCTTCTATTCATGAGACACAACACTCCTGCTGTATAAATTGTTTACTATATAGCCCTCTGAATTGACTATAAAAGTAATTGTATACTTGGCAACCAAATATAATTTTTGAAAAAACAAATACAGAATGGACCCTGGAGGGATAAAACTTTAGTGGACTATACCCAGGATGTTTTGAATGATGGAGACTGGGGATGTAGCGGACATCTGTTGTTTTTGCCTGATTAGTATCCACTCTCTGGTCTTCTCATAACAACAGCTTGATTTTCTTTGGGGAACTATCTTACTCAGTTCTGACTCAAATCCAAGCCAGACCTTCCAAACCTTTTTAATGTGCATTTTCCCTGGGGAATTTTTGGGGAAACTGTTGGAAAATGAAAGCTGTCGTTCTGCTGGGGTGGCAGATCTAGATGGATGAAAGCCTGGCCATCATTCTACGACATGTGGAGACCATTCTGAGAAAGAAGTCAACACAGAGGCAAGCTGAACCAAGAGATGGAAAGAGAAAGGTTTCTGACATCAGTGGTTGCAGTGGTTCATCCATGCTTGAAGCCAGTTCATGTCTTGGCTAAAATTCCTTTGTGCTTAAGCCAGATGAAGTTGGGTTTCTCTACTTGATGACAGAATTCTATTTCATGTAAGAATTCATGGGGGTGACTATGGTGATTCCAGATAATTTAGCGATTTAGAGCAAGTAGCTTTGGGTTCTAGGTAACAATGGAAACATCAGTGTTCATCAGCCTAATGCTGGAAAATATCCTGCCTCATTAACTGTGGAATTCTTTGTACTGGAGTAGGCTTAGAGACAGTGTCAGATATCCAGACACAGAAGGTAGGTGTCAGTTTCTGTGGCAAGGGTAAAGGCCCTCTAGTCCCCAAACTACCCCATCTTATTCATTAGTCTTTGCACTTCAAAATTATTTGGACCTTCATAATTTAAGAAAATATTCAATGTGCAGAGATAGTGCATTGACTTAAATCATACATGACTAATATGATGTCAACTACCTTACTATTTGTAATACTTTTTCCTGTGTATTATCTGCACAAGCCCACACCATAACCTGGTGAGGGGAATCTTACCTACGTTTCATGGATTAGGAATCTAAGAAGTCAAATGACTTCTTCAAGTTTACATTACTAATAAAATTCATTTTCTGACTATTTAAGACTCCTCCTCCCCACTCTCACCCCCCATTATAAGAAACGTGACACAAGCACGGCTCCTGGGATTAGAGGAGAAGCTTTGGGCAATGAATTCTTGGTTTTGTAGGAAATCAGTGCCTCGAAATGAGGAAAGCTCTTAGAAAGCAAGGCTGAGTATTGCGAAGACAGCATTATCAATTTCCTAAACTTACCAGGACCAGCCATGACCCAAGTGGATTTCTGAGGGTGGGGATTTAGGATATGTAGGGTTAGAACTTAAATGTCTATATAAGTTCTCTTTTAGAAGGCTATCAAGCCATCCTTCAGCTTTCAAGATAATTATTGTACTTCTTACAGTCATGTGAAATCTTTCTGTTTACATTTTCTAGACTCTAGAGTTGAGAAATTTTGTCCTTTACAATGCCTTTTAATATCTGTAGAAATAGGAAAAAATCAAATCATTTTTGTTTGTTGAAATTTTATGAGCTTCCCAGAGACAATTTTCTGATGTGTACTCCACTCCAAAATCAGGATCTGCTTGTGACAGGGAAGGAACATAATGGCAACAACGTCGTGCCTTTTATGTAGGATGATTATAATAATTAGTGCCAGTCAACAGAGACTGCTCTCCTGGGGGAGAAGCTCTTGGAGATTCTGTTGCCTGAGAATTTGTACTAGCAAATTTAGGTCTCTGTAAAATGAAATGCACCTGTGTCAGGTATATGCAGGTATTTTCACATCGATCATAGTATGGTAGCTACTGTTAATCCATCTGCAGCATATGCCCCGTGTGGTTTTCCTCAATTAGACAAAGTTGGAACACAAGGGAGAGATAATAGTGAATGAAAATGTGTCTTCCACATTCCCTTTCAGGTAACATTTAGGTATTTTGCAGTATTACTTTGATGATCGTGTACAGTATAACTTCTGAGAGACTTGAAAATGATCCATTTGTGGCTCATAATAAATTTGGGTGAAAATTTACTGTCTGTCATTCTTCCCAATAGAATGAAATTAAGAATATGCTTGAAAATGTGCAGGTAGTTTGAAAAGCAGGAAACAAGTTTTCTGTTTAGATAGAAACTTATGATGAGGTTGGGAATTTGAATAGGTCAGTGGGAAAGGTGTGGTATCATTTTATATCTATTTAGTCTCATATTAAGCTCCATTTTAAATCTTTGTAAATGGCTCATTGATCTGCAATGGGGTTGAATGGGAGTTATTTTTTTATATATATAAGAAAAAAAGACCTAAAATACAATTCAGAGCTTTAGAAGCAGCAAATCAGAATTTGAGACCCATTATGGTAATCATTAGCTGGGTAAACAGGGCCAAAATTGTTTATTCTTTGAGGACAAACCTTTAAGTCTACAAACCGAGGGGGTACAAATAGAAGATCTTTCAAATTCCTTCCAACATGAATATATTTCTATGAGTAAAAGAAGGAAAAGGCGATTTGTCAATCATAGTTTATAAAGGACCTATAGAAATAAAGTGCAAGACCAGAGGAATGAGTGATTTTTTTTCTTTCATTGTTACTGAGGAAGCATTTGGGAGATTTTAAACTCCCACACTGTGTTTTTAATAGATGAGCTAGATGTATGTTATCTATTTATAAAAAGTCGTGATGATGTTTTAAACCACCAATAAACAAACTAGGTTTAAAGATTAATAATAATGACCTAATTGTACTGAGTGCTTAGTGTATTTCAGACCTGTCTAGGTGCTTTGCTGCATTATCACCTTCACTATCACAACAAATCTATGAGATACAGCAACTATTAATGCCCTCATGGACTTGGGCAAAAATATGAAAGAAAAAGTACTCATGACTCTCTCCTACCCCTTGCCTTGTTAGGAGGAAGATCTTTTTGTTTCTTTGTTTTTTGTTTCATTTAGGCATCATCTAGCTTAAAATGCAAACAAAACCAAAAACAAGACAGGTGGTAGACTGAGTCATATTAAAGGACTTTTCTCCTAGACAAGATGGCTTAGTTTATACTCAGGTGCAATAGCAACTTCAAACCCATAGCCATGGTAGATAAAATATAAAAATAAAAAGATAAAACATAACTGATGAGTCAAGCAAATATCTCCATGGATTAGAAACAGAACAGAATCACAGAGAGTTGAATAGGCAGAAGATACAGGCTTGTTGGGATCCGAGTCCAAAAAATCAGGTGAGAAACCAGCTCGTTCAGGGAAAATAACATAAAAAGAGCTCTTTGTGAGACTACAGACAAAACCAGTTTCACTGATGAAAGTCAGGGGTTGAATGACTCCCAACACCTTTCCCACTGCCCTGATTTGAGTTTCCAACCTCATCATAACTAAGGAATAAGAAATGGTGACTCAAAAAGTTGTCAATCTGTTGTCTGGGGCTGCAGCTTGATAGGCAGTCATGGACCTGGCTACCACCCTGCAACTAGGCACTAATTACTACCCTTCCCCCTCCACCCCCAGCAGCCAGATCTAAGATATTCCATACACTTTTGTGGAAAAGGAAATCTATAATGCTATTATAAGATAAAATTGCAAAACTGACTTAGAGGACCATGTGAGTAGAGAAAAAGAGACAGAGGTAAAACTAAGCCAAAAATATAAAAGACAAATGACAACAGCTTACATTTAAAATGAATCTTCACTCCAGATTTCAAAATGCATAAATATATCCAATAAGAATTACTAATAAAATGAACTAGTAATGGAATTTATTCCAGATGAAAGTAATTTTATAGAAAATATGGCCAAATATTTCAAATAAGTATGTTTAGAAAACTCACAAAGGTAAATATTAATTTTACTTAGATAAAAAAGACAAAACAGGTATATATACACATATATACACATATGGGAAAGGATAATAACTTTGACTTCATTGAATTATTCTGAATGGAGAAATAGGAGCTATAAACAAAGAAAAGAAGAACAACAAAAAACCACAGATGGGAGAAGATATTTGTAATACATTGAGAGAAAAAAATAGTATTCCCAACATATAAACAACTTCTAAAATTTTTTTTAAAATGATGAACACCTTGATAGAAAATAAACATTTATATAAACAGACATCTTATAAAAGAGGGGAAGTAAATGCCAATAAACATTACCAAGGTTCAGCCTTATGGGGATCAGGGAAGTTTGAAATAAAACAACAATAAAATATCATTTTGACTAAATTCTGTCAGAAACTTGAAAACATGACTATATTAATTATCGTTGAAGATGTGGAGAACTGAGGACTCTCAAACATTGCTGTTGCCTGTGTAAATAAGTCCACTCCTTTTGTAGAGCAGCATTTAGAAGAGTTGAAAATCTGCGTATGCTAAATCCCCACAACTTCACTTTGTAGAGAAATTCTTACACGATTATAAGGACACATAACAACCTTGGCAGCTGTAGCATCAATAGTAATAGTAGCACCTACAGTTAGAAGTAAAATAAATCTGTGCTTTTCAAATTTTAATTCACATACAAACTATAGGGTCTCCTTTTAAAGTGTATATTCTGTTACAGTGGTCTAGGGTAAGCCTTGATAGTCTACGTTCCTCACAAGCTCCCAGCTGATGCTGTTTATCCCTGGACTGTACTTTGATGATAGGTCACATTTGACGGCTTAGACATGTGGGACACGGTTCTAAAACTCATTAGATCAATGAGAATGCTCATTGCAGCAAGTTTTATAATACAGAAAAGATGGAAATAACTTCTATGCACATCACCAGAGGAAAGAATAATTTTTAGTTTATGAATACAGTGAAATGTGATCCAGTACTTAAGATGAATAAATTGTTGAAGGAAATGAGCAAGTTGCAGAATGAACATCATACCATTTAAGGTTGAAAAGTATGCAAAACAATGCTATGTGTTATTTATTAATACATACATAGACAACAGTAGCTTATAAAATTCCATAGGGATAATAATCCTTGTATTTAGATAGTGGTTAGTGCTGAGGGGAGGTGGGGAGTATGAGGAAAAGATGGGAACCGGGAGAGTTAGACAGGGGGCTTTGTACCTTTAAAGCCTTATTTTTCGAAAAAAAAAAAAAAAATGAAGCAATTATTATAGATTATTACAGGAGCTTAAGGCATTCATTAAGTTATTCTTTAAATGTTTCTGTATGTTTATTTCTAAAGAAAGTAGAAGAAAGGATCAAAGGTAAGAAGGGAGGGGTTTCTGATGAAAGAAGGCCAGTCAGGGCTGGAAATTCCAACCAAGAAAGGGGAGTTTTGGTGGAAGTTATTTCTGGGGTGAGAAGGATTTGAGGAAAAACATGAGGAAAGATAAATTTTTAAAGTTTCCCTTCTGTGTTACACAACGTCACACCTTACCTCAGTAAATACTTAGAGCAGAGACACCCACAGATCAAAAATGTGATATAATTTATGTCTATATATAATTTATGTCTATCAAAAGTTTATCAGACCTAAAATATCTGAAGATTCAGACTGTAAAATTATTTTCTATAGAATAAACAAAAAGATTTTCTGTGGCGTGAACAAAAACTTTTCACAATTTTCAAGTATAGTAGCTCTAGTAGATTGAAGCCGAAACTTTTTAAAAAGTGCTACTTTTACATATTTAATGGAGAAGGTGAGAATAATTATCCCCAGTGGTTATATAAGCTGAAGATCTGTAAAGATTAAATATAATCATGTTTAATATATTTTGTTCGTAGTTGACACAAAAGACAATAACCATGGCTTCTCACAAACTTCTCTTAGCCCTCCAATCAAAGATTAGACCCAGTGTGGCACTTCTTACTGTCTGATGGGTGTTCAGAAGGTTCTAGGCAACCCATTTAATATTAATGTGTACAATCTATAAATATATATGAGAGGTCTTTTCCTTTTGTATACTGTTCTTGCTATATTGATCTTAGCTTTTTTAAACTCTAATCTTTACCTAGAACAGACACGTGTGTGTGTACCTTACGTTTACAAGCCCTTTGTATGTGCCTTGCTCTCATTTAGTTGATCCCTAAAAACTGTTATAAGGTAGTATGTTACTTGATAATTGCACCAGAATTTCAGTGAGACCAAGTCTGAATACTAGTCATAGAATGATCGTTGAGTGTAATTGTGAAGCTAGAGCAGGTCTGAACATGGAAGTGTCTGAGGTATGAGTATATTAGGGTTCTCCAGAGAAAAAGAACCAATAGGAGCTATGTATATATATGTATAGTATATATATAATACATATGTATGTATATGTATATATATGTGTGTATATAGATCATTATTATGATTTTAGAGGCTCACGTGATTTTAGATGATGAGAAGTCCCACAAGGAAAGTGGGTGGTATAATTTAGTCTGAGTCCAATGGAGGAGAAAATGAGATGAGATATACAAGCTCAAGCCCTGAGGCAGAACAAAGGGGTGAGTTCCTTCTTTCTCTGCCTTTTGTTCTAATCAGGCCCTCAAGGTACCCACCTATACTGGGGAGGGCAATCTATTTTACTGAGTCTACTGATTCAAACGCTAATCTTATCAACAAACACCCTCACAGACACACCCAGACATAATGTTTAATCAGGGCACCCCACGGCCAGTCAAATTGACACATAAAATAATGATTACAGTGAGTATTCTAGGTCCTACCACGTGACAGTGAAGTGGAGAGGGAATCAGCAGAGTTGAGAAATGAGGAATATAAATAGGAGAGTAGTGAGAAGCAATGCACCTGGAAAAGAGAGAGCCACAAATAAGAACATTACATTGCTAATTTTTTTAAACTAAATATGTAATTGGGATTAGCCTAGATAAAATTTTGAAGAATGCAAAGATTGTCTTCACTATCCTTCTAGCTTAGTTAACTGTTTTTTTTCTTAATTCCTTCCAACACCTATTCCAGACAACCAAAACTCTGAATATTTCTGACCACCTAGTGGCTCCTTCCTAGTCTCCACGTCCCCACCCAGGGGATCTTTCATTCAGGTTTACCCTCTTAATCTATGAACCATATTCTTGAATTTTCCTGTGCCCCATAACGAATAAGATATCTTTTAAAAAAAAATTGTTCCAGAGCCCTCCCCAAAACCTGAATGTTTCTGACACCCAAATCCGATGTGGGGGAGGAGTTCTCCCCACCACCAAGCAATGCTCTGACAACAGCTGGATGTCCTACAATTCAACTCAATTCTAAAGACATCTACCCAGAGATAGCATCAGATCCCTCAGGTTAAGGGCTCAGTCCTACAAGACTGCCCCCACTTCAGATGCCAGTCACAAGTCCAGGTTGTTATCTGTGCTTCTGACCAACTGGCTATAAATCAAAGGTTCACACGACCCCTTCCTTGGGTTCAATTAATTTGCTTGAGTGGCTCACAGAACTCAGGAAACCTGTTTACTCACTGGATTACTCGTTTATTACAAAGCATGTTAAAGGATATGAATCAACAACCAGATAAAGAGATATGTAGGGTGAGGTCCTGAACACAGGGGCTTCTGTCCAGTGGAGTTCAGGGTGCAGCATGGTGGCACGTTGGGAGCATTCTGGTTCCCAAAACTGAAAGCTCCCCCAACCCCTTCCTTTGGGCCTTTTATGGAGGCTTCATTACATAGGAATGATTGACTTGACCTCCACCCCTCTTGCCTCCCAGGAAATCAGGGAGTGGAATTGAAAGTTACAGCTTGTATTTTATGGTTGATTTCTATTTATGATTGGATTCCCCTCCCCCTCATCTTTCAGGGATCTCCAAAAGTCACCTCATTAACGTAAAATCAGTTTTGGTGGAAAAGGGCTTCCTATGTATAACACGGCACCTATTTCACCTTTATGGCTCTTAAGTGATTTCAGGAACTGAGGACAAGAGGCCAGATATTATGAGAAAAATGATCTCATTGCTCTTACTGCTCAGGACATTCCAAGGTTTCTGGGAACTGAGAGCCAAGAACTTTGGATGAAGTCAAATATATATGACAAATATGTATTTGATTACCTGAATAACCAAATATATATCTTTCATAATTCACAATATTGCATTGGTTATGAGCACAAGCAAACCAATGGACCAGCAAGGCCAAGTGAAATGTCATGCTGGCTGGCGCTCACTAGCAACTTGGGCCAAGTGCTTCACCTCTTGAAACTCAGAGTAGTTGCCTCATTTTTAAAGCAATCCTATGATGCTATTGAGTGCTAATCTGTATATGGAGTTTACAAGCATTTTATATTTAATCATTATGACCACCTATGAGATAGGTAGTTATAATCTACACTGTAAGGTAAGGAAACTGATGCTTAGAAAAATCAAAGTAACTTATCCAAGGTCACAAACTTGTAAATGGCAGAGCTGTCTGAATCCAAACCCTATCCTCGTAACTTTCCCATTCTTTACTGTCTGCATTTCTCTGTTCCACAAGGAAAAATGTTTTTTTAACATGTTTTCATGAATCAATATGACTAAGGGAAGTTAAAAGAGATTATCTTCAAATAATTTTGGGAAATATGGATTCAAAGAAAATTAAGCTAAGAGACTTCTCAAATCCTTTACTACGGTAATATATATTGTTTACCACCAGGAAGAAAATATTATGCATGGTATTCCCAAACTCATTTTGACCATAGAATCTTTTTTTCTGAAAATCACATGGGGCTTGTGTTCTATGAAATGCACTTCATGAATCACTACACTGGAAAATTCCTACAGTTTGGTCTAGCCTTCCATTCTACACTCTGATTTTTAGTGTTAGTGGGCCAAAGAAGCTGACTCTGTCCCACTTCTCAGATGGCAATTGCATTTTAGTAAGCAAGCAGAAACTAAATATGTATATCAGTAGAAAGAACAAGGCCCCAAAATTCTAGGATGGGTAGGATTTACGATGTTCTTAAAATCATTGTAATTCAGTTCATGAAGTTACTTCATCTGTTTTTTTTTTTTCCCCAAAGAGAAGTTGCTAGCATTGTATCTAGCTTTTACAATCATCTTCTACAATCATTGTATATTTTGAGTGGCTGTTTTTGTCCTGTTTGGCTATTTTTCTTTCAAATAGAGTAGAGATGATGGCATGCCGGTACTCTGCAAAAAGTTCTGTACTTGTGGGGTTTTTTTTGTCAGTTCATTCATATAGGTGATAATCATAGAATTCACACATATTGAGTTTACCTAAGCAAGTAAAATGGGTTGTAAGTAATAAATTTATCTTATTTAAGCTCTTTTTTTTTTTTTTTTTTTTTTTTTTTTACCCTCCTAAGCTTAAGTTTCATTCACTATACAGTTGATTGGAATCTTTTTGGAAATTTTCATTTTCTACCAAAAAAAAGTACTGATTAATTACATCATTAGGCTTTTTAGGTCTTTTTCCTCAATGGAGTAAATTTCCAAAGTCTTTATCAAGGACTCATGATTTTCCCTGATTTTTCAACTGCAATCTCCCTCTGTCATCCTCAAATTACTTTCCTCAATTCACTTTCTCATACTGTATGTTTGAGTTAAACTTAGTTACTTGTTCTTTGTCACACAAGGACAATGACATCTAATCACTCCTAAAAAATAAATTTCCACTTTAAATTATAGCTATTTTGTATAGTGGTCATATATTCTAATAAACTAGGTCATTGATGGTAGAAACCATACTTATTTATCTTTGCAACTTCTATAACTCCTAGTAAGACTATAATGAATGTATTGGATGCTATATAAATATTTTTGCATGTATTATGCATAATATGAAAAGTCAGTAAATTTTGCATGCCTTTGTTAGATGTGGCTATTTAATGGTACCATAAAGACTCAAAGGATTAGAAAATGTTTATTTCTTATTTGTTAGAATTGGTAAATGACTCTAGTAAAGCTAGAAATCTTTTAAAATTATTTCGACAACTCTTTACTATGTTGACTGTCTAATAAAAGAAATCACGTTATGCAAAAGTATTCATAATGGTGCTGGGAGGTATTCCTAACACACAATTAAGCATTTTAATGGGTCCCATCTGCTAACCTAGGTTATTAATGGTTCTTTGATATCTTGTTTTACATTGGTACTTTTTAGTTTGTCTATTAGCAATTTCACACCTACTTGAAGTTATATGTACTTGAGCTATCCAAAGCTAGACTTTAATTAAACAGAGTGGCAACAAAGAGATTTCATTGTTGCAATTTGTTAATGTTTTATGAAAAGGACTCGTTTTTTCTAATACATGAAATTCATTTCTTAAAGAATATTCCCCGGGTAGAGAAAAATAAAATGTAAACTTGTGTCTTTTGAATACTTGCCAGGTAACATTCAGCCTATAATATACGCCTTCCAGAACTAATTAAGGAGCTACATTATTATCTATACAAACAGAATAAAAGCTTTGTGTAAGCATACATTCAATGTGTGGAAATTCTGTCTGGACCAGCTGTCAATTTCTGGACTCCCTTTTTTCCCTTGAAGACTATTCATAAAATGGAGATAAACATATTCCCTGCCTGCAGTATAGGTGTACCTGCAAGTGTTTAATGCATCAGAGCATTCAGGAGATTATTTTAATGGATTTTTACCAAATCATGTCTTAACAGTCAGTTGAAATACATTTAAGTTACCACTGTCACCTATGTTGAAATCCAGTGGGAGACAGGACAGTTCTCTTATGAAATGATGGAGGAAGCTGATGATGAAAGGCCCCAATCAAAATAGAAAACTCGGTAAAAGAAACATGAGTTAATAAAATTGCCATGGTTGCAAAAATATCCTTTCCCATACAAGTACCCTAGTCTAAGTCACGTAGATAGAAGGAAGCTGCTCTTATAAAACTCATATTTATTTCTCTTGATAACTGGTGAATTTTTGAACCACTGTAATATAATTGTGCATACAAATAGTAAATAGAAAATACTTCTTCTTTTTAAGTAGTGAAATAAAGCTGCTGGTTTTTAAACAAAGTTATTCTTAGCTTCAGGAATAATATTCTTGATTTTCCTATTTATCCACCTAAAGTAAAAGTCATAGGACCTTTTCAGGATACTTCCATTCATTATATCATCATATCCTTCATGCTAAAGTTCAAGTATATGTCCATTTGTCTCTGTATTGTGAACAGTGACTAATCGTTCGGAGGAAGGTGCTGACACTTTAAAGAACAAAAGCCGTTACTATAAAATGCTACTTCCTTGGCAGGCTGACTCTGGAAAAAAAAAAAAAAAATTGAGAATAAAGTGAAATGCTATGAAGAAATGTAAGAAATGAAGAAATGAAAGCCAATCCTCTTTAGGAGTGTAAGGCTTTCAAAAATATTTCAGAAGGTCTTGCAAATATTAACTAATGATTCTTTACTCTTTGCACAAAATAACATCATTAGCATTATAATTAGTTAGATGAAGAAGTTAGGGAGGTGCTGAAATAATTGCACATGGGAGAATATCCAGGCTGCTGGCCCAGTTATAAATCAGGGCATGAAATCATCCTGCTCTTTATGGCCAGCTTTTTGGAATTGTGTATGTATATGAGTGTGTGTGTGTGTGTGTGTGTGTGTACTTATTAATTTTTCTTGACCAATATAGGTAGGCAGAGGTATAATCAGAATGTACAACACCAAAATGCTTCTCAGCTAAAATGACTTAGTAGTCCTCTATCATACTGATAAATATCTATACATAGAACTTGTTCATATTTAGTTGCTTAAGAAGGAAAATATGAAGATAATAATGGAATTGTGTATACTCATTGAGTCCTCAGTATGTACCAGCCTCTATGCTAAATGCTTTAGGTATATTACTTCATTTAATTTATTCAATAGTCTAGGAGGTTTTCATAATTATTTTCATTTTCCACAACAGAAAATAGAGACTCAGGTCTATAATTTGTCCAAGGCCCCAGTGTCAGTGTGTAACACACCTGAGATTCAGCCTCAGGATTGCTAGCTTTAGAGCCTCTGTACTTTACCATAATACCTACCTGTGCTTTGCTGAAATAGGCTCCTGGTTTGTTTCTTTCTTTCTTTTTAGAAATGATGCTACTTGTTAGTAAAAATTTCATTATTTCTCTATTATCTTTATGGTACTAATCTGTAATATTTCCTTAATCGTAAAACAGAAAGACATAGACATTGATCTTATTCTTGCTGTCCTTATTGAGTATATTTTTTAGTTCATTTCTCCCATGCTTATTCACTTTAGGGTAGAGTTTATAGCTATTAAGCTTGAACAGCACTGCACGTATATTTCCTCATTTCATTCCAAATGTGGCTAAAAATGGATCTGCAGTAACTAAATTTGTTCTCTGGGTATAGGCCCTTCTTCCATGTCAGGGTGCTTTCAGAACCTTCCAGTGGCTGACCTCACTAGCAGTTATTCACAATTCACACCAGTCGTCTTTCCTGCTAACAGGACCCAGATTTTGTTCAGGTTATTTTGTTCAGAATATTTCCTTGAATGTTCATGATCAAATTCTTACGGCTACCACATGGCCTTTGGTGGTTTCCCCTTTTCCTGTTGTGGGCTCCATTTACAGTTTCCGCTTCTGAGGCCTGCGCTGCCTGTGGAGCCACAGGGACTAGACCCCGTCCCCATAGTTTTTATGTAGGTCTCCTCCTCCTGCAGCTCTGTGCTTCCCCCACAAGGATACAAGTGTGGGCTGATTATCACCATGCTGTTATTTTGCAGCCTGCAATGTGCCAAAACTGTGCTGCCAGCTATGTTGAAATGAAAAGAACGTTTTTCTCCTGAACAGAGATACACTCTAGTCTGTGAATTGTCTTATTTCTCAAAATCTTGGAATACATTTCAAAGAAAGGAGCCATGTAACCCATTCATCCTTAGCAGTCTCTTTCTCTAAGAGTTTGGATGTGACTCCATGGGGAACTGGAGTAAATGTGAGTAAAAAACACTATTTGGTCATCAGAGTCTGATGTCTTGTGGAAGGAGAGAGGCATCGGTATTGGGAACATTTGAGTGCTTAGCTCTGTTCCAGTGCTTCATTCCAGAAAGTTGTTTGTGTTCCTACAGACAAGCACCTGGTGGGCAGACTTCCCATGTCCACTACTCATTTTCAGATGTGTTTGAATTTCAGTGGTGAATACCCAGTAAAGATCCAGCTGAGACCCCTGTGACATCTACTGTGATCATTCATTTTGTGTCAGTTTGACTCAATCACGGGATGCCCAGATAGCTGGTTAAACAATTTTTCTGGGTGTGTCTTTGAGGGTGATTTTAGAAGAGATTCGTGAATTGATAGACTGAGTAAAGCAGATTGCCCTCCCCAATGTGGGTGGGCATCATACAGTCCATTGAGGGACTGAATAGAACACAGAAGTTGGAGGAAGAGAGGATTTGCTGTCTTTGCCTGACTGTTCCAGCTGCCCTTGGAGCTCCTGATTCTCAGGTCTTCACGCTCAAACTGAAATCTATACTGTCTGCTCTCCAGCTGTCAGGCCTTCGAACTACACCACCAACTTGCCAGGGCCTCCAGTTTGTAGACAGCACACTGAGGGACTTCTAGGCTTCTGTAATCAAGTGTTTATATATACGTGTGTGTGTGTGTGTGTGTGTGTGTGTGTGTTTATGTGTATGTATATGTTTATGTATATATATGTGTATGTGTATATATGTAACATTATATGTGTACACAAAAAACATACATACACATATATATGTATTTCATATACAGGCGTTTCATTTGGCAAAAATATTACACATGTATAAATAGTAGTAAAATCTCTAATTTTCTCACTTTCTTTGACCTAGAATTCCCCACTGTATGCAATTTATTTTTTGTAGAGCAAATGGGATTTAGAAAAATATTTCGGTAACAGATGGCCTTTATCATTTTGCCTTCCATGGATAATTATATCTCTTACTTCCAAGTTCTTAAGAGGAAACTTTATTGTGAACCCCTTCACTGCAAACAGAGAGAACTGCAAAAGGAGAAATAAAGTATTGTTATGTCTCATGGAATGTTTAGGGAAGGAGGAATAATTTGGGGTCAATGAATGGGGGGTGATAGCTTGATTTCATTCATCGGTCAGCATGTAGGGTGTGTGTGCTACATTCCCTGTTACTATTTGTTTACATAATTACTTTTGTCTAGAGTCATTAATCTTCTATAAATATTCTACATTTGAAGATATGTTTTTCTATTAGTTGTTTCTTTGATTCAACCCTACAGTTTCTATTTTGTAATCACATGACATGATGAAACAACATATGTGAAAATATATAATATGTGAAAGTACAGGATAAACAGAGTGCTAGGGAGGATATTAGCAGTGAAGTGTTTGCTACTTGCTAGGTTCTGTGTTAGGTGTTCTTCATGTGAGATAATCATTTCACAGCAAGCATGAGAATTAGATGGGGGTATTTTAAGAGAATGATAAGAACAAATGAACAATGAGCAGTCCTAGAGTCTCCGTCTCCTCTTTCCCCTCAAGGAATACTCTCTACTTCTCCTCCCAAGTGTCATTTTAAGAGGGTTTCTGCTTAACCTACTTCTTTCTTGGTAGTCTACAGGTTAGAACAGTGAAAGTGAGGAGAAACTGGAAAACTCTGAGGCCAGTTAGATTTCCATTAGAAAAGGCAGAGAAATATAGTAGGCAGGAAGAAAAAGTAGATATTCATAATGGAGAGTGCATGTAAGACAGGCAGAGAGGGGTGCAATTTTATAAAGTTGTGTGGGTTATGAATGTAATGTCAAAATGCCATTTTGCCAGTTGCCACAGAAAAGATTAATTACTAACACAGAGATAGAAAAGACACACGTGCCCTCAAGTACCCATTACTCAGCTAAAACAATCATCAGTGTACCTACTACCTTCCCTCTCCTTAGTTATTGTAGACAAAAATCTCAGATTTTTATCTCTACGTATTTCAGTATGTACATCTAAAGACTCTTTAAAACTATATTCACAATTCTCATTCTTTTTCTCTCTATATATGTGCATGTATATTCTCTCTATAGCATTACTCAGATTTTTAAATGAGATTTATTATATATAATTTCCCATATATGTCAATTAATACTTCCTCACTTCCTAAGCACACACAAAACCTTTCCCATAGTCTCTTCCATTTGCACCATTCTGTCCCTTCTTTGTCTTATATATTATATTTTAGTTTTATGTGTGTTAAATCAATGGCATTTTTATTGTTCTTTTAGCCAGTCAATATCCCTTTTCATTTACTCACTTGTTTACCCTGTCTAGCACTCTTCATCCCTTCTTGTTTCCTTTGGAATAATTGTACCTCACATCAAAGAACTCTAACATTTTTTGCAGGTCTTATGACAATAAATTCTTTCAGGTTTTCTTTAACTAAAATATTTTAATTTTTGACTCTATTTTTTGGTAGAATAATTGTGCTAGGTATACAATCCCATGCTTTTTTTTCCCATTCATTGCTTTCACTGTCTTCTAGCTTCCATACTTGCTTTGAAAAATCAACCACTGTTCTCATTTTTGCTCCTTTGGAATTAATATATCTCTTTTCCTTTGTCTGTGATGTGCTGGTGTATAATTCTCTGCATATTTATTTTTCTTGGTTTTGCTAACTGTATTAAATCTGAGGTTTTTAACCTGTCACAAGATTTACAAATTCTCAGTCTTTATTTCCTCAAATAGAGTTTCTTTTTCACTTTCTCTCTCTCCTCACTTTCTTGAATTCCAGGTGGACACACATTAGACCTTTGAGCATGTCCTGCATGTTTCTTATGCACTTCTTTATTGTTTTCCTTTGAATTTCAAGTTGGATATTTTTTACTGAAATATAGTACTACCATCTTCTGCCGTATCCAGTCTGATGTTAAACTCACTGAATGAGCTCTTATTTTTAGATTCTTTATATCTTACTGTTTTAGAATGACCATTCATTTCCTGTACAGTAAAAAGAAAATATATTTTCTTTAACATAGTAATTCTCTTAGTCTGTTTGATCTGTTATAATACAATGCCATGGATTGGGTAGCATATAAACAACAGAAATTTCTCATATTTCTGAAAATTGGAAGCCCAAGATTAGGGTGCCAGCATGGTCAGGTTCTGGTGAAAGCCCTTTTCTGAGTGGCAGACTGCTGACTTAGTGTGTTCTCACATGTGAAAGGGACTAGGGAGCTCTGTGAGGTCTCTTTTATAAGAGTACTAAAACCATCATGAGCATTCCACCCTCAAGACCTACTCACCTCCCAAAGTTCCCACCTCTAACACTGTCATATTGGGTGTTAGGATTCCAACATGTGACTTCTGGGGGCACACAAACATTCAGACCATAGCAATAATCATATATATTATTTTGACATTGCTGTCTCCTGTTAACATCAATAACTGGATCACTCATGTTCTATTTCTATTATCTATTTTAATTCTTGATTATCAATCACTTTTTCCTTCATCTATCTAGTAATTTGATTGCATATAGGACATTGTGATTAATATATAGTAAAGAATCTTGATTATGTTATTATCCTTTAAACAGTATTAAGCTATTTTTAGTAAACAGATAAATTACTAATGGATCTCCTTGATACTAATGAGGCACACTTTTAGGTTTTATTAAGGTAAGCTAGCCTATTTTTGCCCTTATTTTTAGCGGCTAGCCCTCACACCTAGTATGTAGTTTTTATTCCTATGGTGTGTTACTCTTATGGTTTCTGAGGGTATCAACGGAAAGGCCAATTTGTCAATTATGCCCTTTTGTCTCAGACCTAAATTCTAATGTCTCTCCAGTACAGGATTGCCTTTCAAATCTCTGCTAAGCTCTCAAACTTCACAGTGGCTCTTGTTCATTAGGACTCTCCAAGTCTCACTTAGTGCTTAGGAGTTTGCCAAGCACCAAAGGAAAATTTTTTCACGTATTTTTTGGGGTATTTATTCTGTGACTCCTTTCCCCCGAATCTTAGTCAGCTGGACAGCCGTGAGCTCTGATTTCTGTCCCCTGAGACTACTTGCTTTATGCTTGAGCTCTATTTTCCTTGCCATGATTTAGAAATGCCATCAGGGATAAAGCCAGCCTGAATATAGAGCTCATTTTGTAGACTTTCCTTTTCACAAAGATTGTAGCCTTGCCTTGATTGTTGTGTAATGCATGTAAAAGTTATTTTATGTATTTTTTTCTAGCTATTCAGTTATTCTTACTGGGGTGGTAAATCTGATACCTCTTATCTTTCATGGTCAGAATCAAAAGACTCCAACTCCTTGATTTAACATATATTATGTGTTTAAATCCATTACAGTTATTCTTTTTGTTGCTTCTATTATTTCATCTTTGACTGGGGGACTTTAAGATGCTTTAAAATTATTTTTCTAGGTGGGTTAATATTGCTTTGACTATGAGAGTATTTTGAGGTTTGTTTTTAAGTCAGGCTTTACAACAGGTATAATCTCATACTAAGATGAGGAAACTAAGGTTCATAGCAGATAATTGTCTACCACAACAGAGTATATAATGGTAAAGGTAAGAATCAAATATCTGTACTCATTTTATTACAGCATCCTGTTATTGTTTTACGTCTAATATGCAGTTAGATGGTTGCCAATATATTTTGAGTGTCTGCAAGTTAATTTGGAAGTGAGTAAGGAAAGTGGAGTTTCATGATTTAACATTTAAAATGAATTAATTTTTAACTAAATTGGCCATTCTATAATTCTGTAGTCATGCTAAGGTGACCAAACTGATAGCTGTTTTCATTATTTTTTTTATGAGTTAATGCATTTGACCTGCTGTCTGATGAGCTTGTAGGTGGAACTTATTTTTTTGTTTGTTTTTGTTTTTATTTATTTATTTATTTATTTATTTATTTATTTATTTATTTATTTATGGCTGTGTTGGGTCTTCGTTTCTGTGCGAGGGCTTTCTCTAGTTGTGGCAAGCGGGGGCCACTCTTCATCACGGTGCGCGGGCCTCTCACTATCGCGGCCTCTCTTGTTGCAGAGCACAGGTTCCAGACGCGCAGGCTCAGTAATTGTGGCTCACGGGCCCAGTTGCTCCGCGGCATGTGAGATCTTCCCAGACCAGGGCTCGAACCCGTGTCCCCTGCATTGGCAGGCGGACTCTCAACCACTGCGCCACCAGGGAAGCCCGGAACTTATTAATGGATGTGTTAGTGGGAAGGTCATGAGAATCATATGAGTCATCTTTTGGTAAACAGAGTGTAAGTTAGTGTATTTTTTCCAAGAAAGGAAGAAAAATAATAATTATTTGTTGCCAGCTTTGTATTAGAGTGGGGTCTTCATGTAAATTGCTTTATATTTTAATGATTATTTGAGTGATAAATAATAACCCAACTGCTGTAGTTGAAGAAATTGGGACTCGGTTTGGCAAGATTGGTCAAGATACCCTAGAGTTGAGATACAGCAGAGTTTGCATTTTCCAGTGTACAAGAAGGTCTAAATGCCTGTACCTCTCTAGCCCTGGCACATTAAGACAATAAATCAAACACTTTATATACAGAAAAATATAGCTATAAACATTAATATACCTAAAAGTGTTTGATTAACTAACTAGCAATAAAATATTTTAATATTATACCTTCTCTTTTACTTGTCAAATTAGCAAGATTTGTTTACCTAGAATGAAAATATTCACTGTTGACAGAGTTGCAAGAAAATAGAACTAGCCCTCCAGGATTCTGGTGGTGGGTACGTGAAATTCTTTGGGGTATCCTTTTGTAAATGTTTTATACTCTTGGACTTAGGTCCAAAATTATGGGAGTCTATTACAAAGAAGTAATAAAATTCTAGAAATATAATGATGAACTTGATAGGATTATTCACAGAGCAAAAATGTGGAGATAACCTGAATTCCCCAAAATAGATGATTGGCTAATTAAAATACTGATCTACCATAGAATAAATACTGTATACTCTTATTGATGTATTTTCTTTGAACAAGGATAAAAATGGAGTTTACAAGATAATATTATATCAGTATATGCAGTGGAAAATATACAAGAAAACATAAAGTATAAAGTATGCTGATGGTAATTTTCCCCAAATTATGGTATTCTTGGTGATTTTTGAATGTTATTCTTCATACTCTTCTGTATCTGCTAAATTTTCAAAACACATATTGCTTTAGTAATCAAATAGAAAGAGCCATTATATACACTTACTATACATGCATTGATTCCTGAGATTGAGATTGGCTACTGGAACCAAAACCACTATCTCTTCTTTATATGAACACAAAAGACCACATTGCCCAGGCTCCTTTGCAAGATGGAAGTGTGGTGAAGTTCCAGTCAGTGTATTGTGAGCACAAACGCTGTTCCTCTTCTAAGCAGAGCCAGTAAAAACCTCTTCCTTTGATCTTCTATTCTCTTTTCCATTCTGTGTACTTCGTGTAGATGAGTCATCAAATTTTGATTATGCAGAACCCATGTTCTCTGAATCTCGACTTGGGGAGAGACATAGTGGAAGCAGATTTTTGTGAATGATAAACTATCTTATTTGAGCCATTATGCATTTTATTGTTTTACTACAGAAGCTAGTATTACATTAAAAACTGTCTTTGCCTCAGTTTTCTCACCATAATATGGAGATGATATTGATGATGGTAACAACCTTATAGGATTATTGTGAAGTAAATGTACATAATCAGGCCTCCATAAATCTTAACTACAATTATAAGCGTTATGTATTAATTTATATTGGCACTTGCCATCAGTATGTGTTGGGATAGTGTCTGATCTATTACTTGAAAAAAGTAGCTCCGTAGAGATGAAACTTTGATGTTAACTATAACTTGTTTATTGAGGAGCTTGCAAACCTAAAACAAAGTAGTTGATTTCCTAAAATAAGGAACATTATAATGTTCACACAACTTGGTTCTTCTGTACTTTTATTAAGATCTCTGTATTTTGATAAGGAATTTATTCAATAAAAATATCTAAAGTTATTGATTTAAACTCTAATTTATAATATTAAAGACAGATTTCTTTTTGTACATTTCCAAAATTATATTTTAATATCTCTCTTCTAGGAATTTTTCAGTGGTTTTATTTTAGGCAGAATAGTTTATATAAGAGAGCAGGTAAAATTAATGAGCATTGTATTTGTTATTTTCCTTACCAGATTCAAATGCACAGGAGGAAATCTTGTGATTTACCAGGTGCAAATCATGAAAAGAAAGGTGTCAAAACAAAAGTGAGCTCAAGGAAGCAAATCTATTAATTTCTTAAAAGGTGTACTTCTAGGTTACACAGTTGTGTCTCTACCATCTCTCTGTCAAATCTTCTGGAGCCATTTGCATATACTAATCATTGAGACTGGTCATATGGAGCCAAAGTTGGAGCATTTTTCTCAAAGAAGTAATAAACATTGAGCCAGTGTTTTAAAATACTTCTTCACTGGAATGAGTTTTGGAAACTTTTCTAAGAAAATGTATTTCAATATACATAAGAAAGACTCTCATGTCTTTATTATCCCTTTTGACTAGGTGAAAATGTATAGAAAATAAGGTGCAAGATGGGAATGCCCTATATGGTATAACTGAAAAAAAATTGGGAGAAACCTGCTTTTAAATGCAGTTAAATAGGAAATTTGCAGAAATTTCACAGTGGACTCAACTATAGAGATGTAAGAATGGATTAAATGAAATAGGTCTATGCTATGTTAACCATGAAACAAGAGACTCCTTGGTGTGTGATTTATTCTTCACTAAAATCTTTGACAGTCCCATGATTATAATTCACCAGAGAAAATGGCAGTGAAGAGATGAGATTTAAGGATTGTTAGAAATGACTCCTCTCTCTCTCTCTCTTTCTCTCTCTGTCTCTCTCACACACACACAGAGTCTTGTTCATTCATGGGAGGGCTATGGGGTCTGCAATATTTTGGTGAAGAGAATAGTGTAGCTGAATGTCATGACAGACTTGGGTTTGAATTCTAGGTTGGCCTCTTACTAGATACAACCTTAGATATATTACCTTACCCTTTTGAGACACAATTCTTTATCTGTAGAATTTGATTTACAACACCCAACTTGTAGTCTATTTTTATGGAGATTAAAGACTACAGTGAACAAAAAGCACTAAAGATCAATCCTGAAAAGTAATTGTCTCTTAACAAATTGAAGAAATTCCTTAAGAGTTCATTATTTGAATGATTATTTTTCCAGCTAACTAATGATGAGAACTTGTCCCTCTTGATCTTAATGGAAGGCAGTCACCATGAAAGTTACTGTGGGTGATGAGTCTAGAGGAGAAAGAAGAAATACATAAGAAATATATGTACTATATAACTTTTGATAATTTCATAATAATTTTTTTATTAATTTTGATGCAGTACTTCCCCCTCTGAAATTCTATCTTGAGGAATAATCGTAATCATAAAGAAGCTATACACAACATATGTCCCTTGCATAATTTTTTACAGTAACATTAATAACTAACAGTAGCAAATACATATGTTTAAAAACAGGAAAATTTTTAACTATATCACAATACAGCCATTGGATAGAGTATTATGCAATCATTGAAAATGGCTAGATATTATAAGAGAGAAAGGATATTAATATTTACAAGTCTAGAAAATATGATTGGGAGAAAATAGAGCAAAATATAGAAAATATAATTAATGGAGACATCTTTTCCTTACTTTTCTCTCCTCTGAAAAGAGCTTTTATTACTTTTAAAGAAACAAAACAAAATAAAAGATAAAGGATGAATTTTTTACAGCAAATGTCCAGAGCTGTCTGTAGTCATTTGTGATGTCAGAACAGCCACCAGGATGTCTGATCTGATAATAGCTTGTATTAGTTTTCAAGCTTCAAGAACTAAAGTTCGTAAGTAGACACTGGTAAAAGTAGTAGGACAGTGGCACTTGTTTTTTATGTCTTTTGTGCATTTAGGCATGAAATCATACTACAGCAGAATTCAAGATATTCATAGTTATGAATATTGATCACCTTCAAACAAATGGCCCAATAGATTTGAAAACAAAAAGGAAAAGTGTTGAATTAAGGCTCAGGCTATTACTCTCTTTTCTGAACTCTATTCCTTTACCACTTGTTGGCTCAGTTGAACTTAATCTTGAATTTCCCTTGAATTTTTTTTTTTTTTCACATGGCACTTAGCTGATGCCACAGTTACATTCCTCCGGCAAAAGCTTGAAGAAAGCTGATGAACTAAATATTCTAATGTTAATTTTCTGTAATACTGGTAAAATATATGTCACAAAATTGTCTTGCATTTGAATCATGAACTCCTTTATCTTTTTAATATAATACATCAAAAGTAAGTTACTAGGGCAAGGTAATAATGGATGTTTCACACACACCACGGTAAAATTGTGTTAAGAGTGCAACATATATGACTGAATTAATTTAGCCCTGATCTACAGATTCTCTAGCTTATGCTGCCTTTTAATTGGTACATTTCTTTTTTAAAATTCTTATTTATTTTTTATTTTTATGGAAGTATAGTTGACTTACAATGTTTCAGGTGTACAGCAAAGTGATTCAGTTACATATATATATATACTTTTTCAGATTCTTTTCCATTATAGGTATTACAAGATATTAAACATAGTTCCTTGTGCTATACAGTAGGTCCTTGTTGTTTACCTCTTTTATATATAGTAATATGTATATGTTAATTCCAACCTTCTAATTTATCTCCCCCCCCCATTTTTCCTCTTTGGTAATAACCTTAAGTTTGTTTTCTAGTCTAGAATCTATTTCTGTTTTGTAAATAAGCTCATTTGTATCTTTTTTTTTCAGATTCCTCATATAAGTGATATCATATGATATTTGTCTTTCTCTGTCTGACTTATTTCACTTAGTATGATAATGTGTCCATCCATGTAGCTGCAAATGGCATTATTTCATTATTTTTTATGGCTGAGTAATATTTCATTGTAGATATATATACCACATCTCCTTTATCCATTCATCTATTGATGGACATTTAGATTGCTTCCATGCCTTGGCTACTGTAAATAGTGCTGCTATGAACACTGGGGTGCATATATCTTTTCAAATTAGAGTTTTCATCTTTTCTGGATATATGTCCAGGAGTGAGATTGCTGGATCACATGGTAAATCTATTTTTTGTTTTTTAAGGAATCTCCATACTGTTCTCCATAGTGGCTGCAGTATGGTATATTTATTTTTAATTTCATCAGCAGATAATAGAAGATAAACTCCAGTAGCCAACTTTATAGCTCAGAAGCTCTGCAAATATGTAAAAGTCCGTTGGAAAAGCTGAGCATATCTGCTTGATTTTTTTTGTTTATCAATTCACATTTCAGTTATGAATCTCACACTCTAATGTGTTTCTCTCATTATTCTCTCAAAGAAGCAGCTGAAAGACAATTTTTTATTGGTCTCTCACATTTCTGCACATCTTTGAGCAGAGGTGCTGGCCATCTTTGTTCTAGACTATGTTTTCTAGGATGTTTTTATACCTAACAGTCTTGGTAGAAAGATTGTCTCCTTTGAAGCAGAGGACTGGTTTGTTTGCTGTCCAATATAGAAAATATACCATCTCTCTCTGGGGCAAAAGTCAGGCAGGTCCGCTTGCTGCCTATTATAACACCATGGGAGTTTCTAAACTTGGTGTTCCTCGGCCACGAGCAAACCCACTGCATGTAACTTACCCCAAACATTCACTCTGTGTTGCCCTGTGGGATTTTGGGGGTGAGAGAAGGGGAGCTGATAATAACATGAAGCTTATGCTACTTACTGTGCTGTGTCTTCTGCCAGTATCCATACAATGTGACAGTCTAACAGAGGAGGGTAAAATCCCAGACCCATCATACTTCTTGAAAGAATAGACCTAACTTTGATTACTATCTTTAGCAATAGCTCAGAACTTATTTTTATATATCTATGCCAATTCTTACATGATTTAAAAAGATCTCATTTTTTAATAGTGTGTATGCATTATGTATGTGTAGATGTCTAAATATTTAAATGAAGGTTGAGATTTAGATCTCTTAGGATATACACATTGATTCTTTGGGATGTGGCTTTTTTATTGAAGAGGAATGGATCTGATACTGAAAAAAAAAAAAGAGGAGCAATAGGAGACTATAAATACTGGGCCCTAGTTTCCTTACTTCTTCCCTATTCCCTCTCTGCCTCTGATATCTTTGTATTTTTAAGTGGCTTAGTTTCACTCTACGTTCATTCTAAGGAGTCATTGTGATAAAGGCTGTGCAGACTCAAGGGAAAATAAAATAAAAGAATGACAGAGAGATAGAAAGGGAAAACTGAGAGACAGATTAGAGGTTGAATTTTTTCCCTTCTATCTGCTCATGGCTCTTCATTCTGCTTTCTGTACCCTGCCACTAAATTTCAATTTAAAGGTCAACTTTTTAGTAAGTTGCCATTTAGAGGAAAAGATTAAGTGGATTCTTTCAACCCAGTAACTTTCTGCATTTGATGATGCTGATTGTCCTGCATACAGTTTATTTCTGGTTTTACTTGGGAACCTCAGTTTGCCTAGATCTGAAATTTTCTTTACCAGTTTAGGAGAAGCAGTTTTGGGAATATAGGCTGGGATCTACATTTGGAGTGTTTTGCTGGACACAAGAAATGCAGAAGGCTTTTCTAAGCATAAAGAATATGGGACATAAAGCTTAGAATTGGTAAGAAAAAACTTGGTCAGTGGACCAGAGGAAAGTAGATAACATGACAAGGACAGAAATAAAAGATTGGGAAATGTACATGGAATGAATAAATGTAATACTTGGAAAATCGCAGTTTGATGATTGAATTGATTTGGACAAAGTGTGTAAACAATAGTGGTAGCATAGAAGAGAGAATGCTGTTTTATTCATAATATTAGAGAGAAACTATAGGAAGGGAGGCGACAAAGGAAAGCATTAAAATTATAATTGATGACAGCATAGACTAAGAACCTGGAAATAGTTTTCAAGAATGAAATGATACATCTGAAGAGAAAGGATGTTTCTTTCTCTTCCGTTGTTCTTCACAGAGTGGAAATTGTTCCAGAGTTGGGTTTATTCATATACTGCCTGTATTCGTTTCCTGTGGCAGATGTAACAAATCGCCACAAATTTAGTGGCTAAAATAATAGAAATTGTGTCAGCAAGGCTGCACTCACCTGGAGGGCTCTAGGAGGGAATCTGTTCCTTGCCTCTTCTAGCTTCTGCTGGCTGCCAGTGTTCCCTGACTTGTGGCCACATCACTTCAGTCTCTGCCTCTGTCTTCACACTGTCTTCTGAGTGTGTCTAATCTCCCTCTGCCTCTCTCTTATAAGGATACAGATCATGGCATTAGGACCCACCCAGGTAATCCAGCATAACTTCTTCATCTTAACATCCTTAATCCAATTACATCTGCAAAAACTTTTCCATGTAAGGTAACATTCACAAGTTCCAGGGACTGGGACTTGACATTTTGAAGCCTATCACTGAGCCCACTATCTTACCCAAAGGTGACCAGCCAAGAGGACAGCTGTTGACTGAGAACCCAGTCATTTCTCTGCCTAACAAGCTGGACCACCCAGAGCGCAATGAACCCTTTTATAATTTGCACAATGGGTATTATCAGCACTGAGGGCATTTGGAAGAATATTGCCAAAGTTGATAGACACACCAGCATTTCATAGGGTAAGGTTTCACCTGGAAGGCAATCCCAAAGAAATATTTAGACTATGAAGGGACAATGATTTCCAAGCTCTCTCTCTATTCATAGAAGATTAAAATGAATAGTATTTAGTAAGGATAGACTTTTAGACAAGAGGGATTTCTTTATACAAACTATACTATTGATAAAATACTTCCTTTTGAAACGTTAACCTCTTTGTCTTCTCCAAATAAGCATACTTCCCTTATTGATTTTTTTAAGAAACAATGTTGAGGGAAAGGACATTATGGTATCTGAAGCAATTCATCACCTCTATTAAAACAGAAGTCCCAGCTGCTAAAATGACAAGAAACAGGTTTCTGCTTTCATAGGAGCTGTTGGTGGCTTCACGCAAAGAGGATTAATTTGGAGTTAGAAAAAAGCTACTTACCTGGCTATTCCACTAGCTGTGAATTTGCGTATCATTGAACTTCTTTGAGCTTCAGTTTTCTGTATATAATAGAAATTATCATATTGATATCACAAGGAATCTGTCAGTGAAATATGATCATAAATGAAAACACTGAATGTGGTATCTAAAAACATACATTTACATCCTATTCCTTTTTTTTTTTTTTATGGAAATAAGATTTATGCAACAAAAATCAGAAATATATGCAGAAAGACCAGTCAAGCAGGAATTCTGCAAGTAACAATCTAATGTAGCTCTCTTTTGCCATTTATTCAAATGTTAAAAATGCCAATTACTCCAAAGTATATTAATGGGTGTTAATTTTTTTTTTATATAATTTTTTTTTTTTTATATCTGTCTAGCAGAACTATGCCAGCTCTGTCCTAATGATTTCCTTTTTGCTTTGGTCACACAGTGTGTGATATTGCCCTGCTTTGCCTATAGTTAGGTAACCATCATACTGAATTATGACCAATAGAATATGGGCATAAATGATATATATGCCACTTCTAGGCCTGGCCCCTCGTGAAATATTTCATTTACTGTTTATATCCTTTTCTGGGAGACAGAAAATTCAGTAGAAGTCTTTGAAATCCTGGAGCAGAGTTTGGCAAACTACAGACAATGGACCAAATCCAGCTGGCTACCTTCTTGTGTAAATAATGTTTTATTGGAATAGACCCATACTCATTCATTAATGCTGGTTTCTGGCTACAATGGCTGAGTTGAGTAGTTTGGCTGAGACCATATGACCCACAAAGCCGAGAATATTTACCATCTGGCCCTTTACAGGAAAAGCTTGCTGACCCCTTCCTTAGAGGTTAATGGACCTGCAAGATAGAAGGAGCCTTGGTCCCTAAATGATTGCATAGAGCAGAACTGCTTCTATCCATCCCTTCCAGCAGCCCTGTGCTGATATATGTTGGATTATATTGTGAGTGAGAAATATACCTTTGTCACGTTAAAATTAGGGGATTTCGTAGTTCTGCAGCTAACATTTACTTTAACACAGAAAGTGGTACTGAAAGTGAGATGATGCTTTTACAAAATTTAAAGTGTGTGGCATATTTAACTGTAGTCTGGTAAATGGCATAGAAACTGATATCAGAGGCTAGCAAAATGTCTGTCTGTAATATATGATGGCATGATATTTGGTAAAAGCAGTTCCTACAGTAACATGGAAAGTGGACCACATGCCTCCTTGAGTCAGTAGTTCTATGAGAAGTGGGCGAAAAAAAAAAAGTATAAATGTGTATTGGCTACTATTTCTTGCCATTGACAAGATATTACAAGAACCAAGTGAGCTCTGAATTTGCAAGATTTGCCAATTTGCAACCAGAGGTGAAAGGAAATGGAGTCTAGAGATTCAGGGTCTTTCACTGTTATAAAGATTTCTAGACCAAAGATAATGAGGGGTATGACTTCCAAAAAGCTCTGAGCTATGAAGACCCATAGAGTTTATGCAGCTGAACATTGACTCAGCCCTGCAGCAAATATGAGATCAGTGGTGCTACATTCACACCCTAGATAATTATTTCAGATACTTGCAAGATAGCCACCATTAAATCGAGGGAGATGGGCATGTGGGTGTGGCAATGAATCAAAGGAACAAAAGCAGATCTGAGAATGATATTAAGAGCTTTGAATATGGCTACCAGTTCAGAGAGTTGATTGGAGCCAAATAGATCAGGAGACTACAAGTTTTTGAGATAACTGTATTTTCTAGGAAATGCCTAAATATTGACTGAAAGACAAACAAAACAGACAAGAATCACACTGTAAGCTTTAAAACAATCCCCATGGGGGAAGAGAGCTAGAAAAGCCATATGTTAACAAAATATGTAGACCTGAAGGATGGTACCAGGACAGGCAGGAAAGAACTGGGGTTTCTGAAGGACTGCATAGAGCAAGGTCCCTCAAAATTGTGTTGAAATGTGATGTGATTACTTTATTAAGTCACTGAGATACCCAGATTCATGTTACTCCAGTTAGGGTTTACTCCTACAAATACACCCTCATGAGTTCTCACTCTTGATTTTATTTTTATTTCTTACTGTGTTGTGTAGCTATACAGTAGCTTTTCCCATTTGACTGAACAGTTTGGAAATTTTCACAGACCTCTTTCTTAAAACTTGTACCTTGGGGACTTCCCTGGTGACGCAGTGGTTGAGAATCCGCCTGCCAATGCAGGGGACACGGGTTCGATCCCTGGTACGGGAAGATCCCACATGCCGCGGAGCAACTAAGCCCGCGAGCCACAACTACTGAGCCCACGTGCCACAGCTACTGAAGTCCATGCGCCTAGACCCTGTGCTCCGCAACAAGAGAAGCCACCGCAATGAGAAGCCCATGCACCGCAACAAAGAGTAGCCCCCGCTCGCCGCAACTAGAGAAAGCCCGCGGGCGGCAATGAAGACCCAACGCAGCCAAAAATAATAAACAAATAAAATAAATAAACTTAAAAAAACAAAAAAAATCTTGTCCCTTTGTTTCCTATATTTTACATTCCGTCCCATTTCTAAATACTGTATCCAAAGAACAAAATAGAACAAAACAACATATAGAAAGCTATGTTTCTTTGCATATAGTCTCTTTCAGGTCCCATTTAAAACTATTTGTTTTAGAAACACTTTTTAGACCAATTTTATGGCCTAAGCGATATTGGAACAGGATTATCTCTTTTTAATATTGGTAAATATGAATTTGTTTTAGCTTCATTTCAATTGATTCTGCTTTTTCCACATTCTGTTTCCTTTTTCTTTATCCTTTTGCTTTGTAAACAGTTTTTCTGTTCCTCTGAGCTCCTGTCTTCTTGAGGAGAAAGAGAATAAAATTCCACTAGAGCCATCTCTTATGAACACTCCAAGAATAAATCTTTTTGATAACATAGTACTCAGCCTTTCTCCAACAAATTTGCATCTTTTCATTTTTTCCCATTGTTTCTATAACTTCATAAGAGCTAAATTCTGAAAATGCAATGTTTTGGTATGGAGTTTAATAATTACAAAGCATTGCTATTGAAAAACAGCTTTCTGTTAACTGGTTCAAAGTGAAATTAAACATTTTATTGGGATGTAATTTTCAATCATTTTTCTCTCTTCAGTCACAAAATGTAATCTTTTGGCTGAGAAGTCTTATGACTTTTTGATCATAAGTTTAACTAGATGTAAACTAAAATGCTTCTCTCTAATACAGTTATCTGACCTCTTTATAACACTTATTACAATAGACATATTGTGAGGCTAAGTAACATGAAGGGCAAAGAGAAAAATGCTTGAATTGTTTTTTAATTGTGCACAGTGGTAGAATAAACAAGGCTGAAGAGAGTGATTTCTAAGAATTAAGCTCTTTTTTAATCCCTTATGCTGAATGGATTGTATATTAGAAATGTTCATATAATTTAAGCAGTTATTTTGATTTGCTAAAAATAGGACCTGTAAATATTATTATCAGATACATAGCATATGAATGTAGCAATATTATAATACCTATATCTAAATGACTTAATACATTTTTGAATGTGTGATTTTTAAAAACTATAATCCCTTAAAAATCTGAAAAGATATTTGAGGTGTTCTCTCACTAGCCATTTGATGATAGAATTTATTTTGCTCTGGTTTTGTGTAATTCATACATTGATTATACTGTTTGATATCATCTGATCTAAAAAGATTTCATGATTTTATTGTGTGCAGTTTTAAATTCTATACTATAAAATTCTATATGGCATTTTATTTATGGTTTACTTTAAAATAATACATGTTTTTGGTGGGTTGTAAAATATGAATAGATCCTTCTTCTTTGGCATACAAGTTCATTTGCATCGTGACAGTTTAGTGTTTCTTACATAGTTGAATACACATCTGACCCAGCAATTCTGTACCTAGATACTTACTCAAGTGAATTTAACACAAATGTGCCCAGAAATATTGCCTAAGCATGTTTATAACATCTTTATTCATAATAGCAAACCACTGAAAAAAAAATCCAAACATCCCTTTAAGAGGCGACTGAGTGAACAAATTGTGGTTTACTCATAAAGTGGGGTACCACTCTGCTATAAAAAAAATGATTCACTATTGATGCATGTAAAAACTTGGATATATCTCAAAAATACTATGAAATGCCTTCTTGTGAGAGTCAATTATGTGCATTTCTTCCCAATTCTGCATATGGAACCTCTTGTTGGTAGCTTGAAATTAAATATTTACACCATAGAAATTAGCAAATTCTACAGATCAGGGCCTCCATTCTCCTGTCACCTCCCCAACCCTGCAGGTACTGGTTATTAAGTGTTTACCAGTACACCACTGCTAATCAGCAATTTTAAGACCAACAAATTAAGATCTAGGACTTAAACCAAAGACTGGCAAACTTTTTTCTGTAAAGGACCCATAGTGAATATTTTAGTCTTTGTGGATCATACAGTCTCTGTTACAACTAGTCAACTCTGCCTTTGTAGAGAGAAAGAAGCCATAGACTTCTAGTAGTGAAACAAATGTGTATGGCTTTGTTCAATAAACTGCATCTACAAAACAAGAAGCTGGCTAGGTTTGGCCTGTGAGCCATGGTTTGCCAAGTCCTGATCTGAACTAAAGTGATCTAATTCTTGAACCTGCTTCCTGAACCACTACACTAGATGGTTGCATCCTACCTGCAATACTCTAATCACTTAAGGAAGCTTTATGACTATTAATGACCAGTTTCCACCCAGAGCAATGAAATAAGATCTCTTTGGGTGAGGCCAGGGCCTCAGGACATTTTTTAACTCCCTGGGTGAGACAAATGTACAGTCAGTGTTAAAAATCACTGTCCTACATTGTATTGCCTCCAAGAATGCAGGAAACTATCTTCATTATTGCTCTGATGGAAAAGTTAGGTGTAGAGCTGATTGGAGCAAAGGTGAGGGCACATTGAGAAGTGCTGCGTTAAGAATTATTCACTGAAAAAAATTATGGCGCTCATTTAAATCTCCCGATATAATACAGCAGAAACATTTTATTTTCAAAATGACATAAAACTTACACATATGTTGAAATTAAAATACCAACTGTCTAGACACCTAATTATAAAATTTTGGTTAAGTTCCTTAAAACTGCAATTTTCTAAGCTTGTGCTCTAACCTTAGGTTTTCTAATAGGGGAGGAAGAGCTCCTCCTAGGATATGATGTCTCACTTTTAGAGAACTCACAACCTTACCAACAGATAAATATTCTAATTCCCTGTGTCGATACAAAAAGAGCTGTATAGTTGAGTGGTCTTCATCTTCCCTCTTAATGCCTCTAGGTACCCCACACCATGTCTAACCTACAAGGGTAATCTGTCTTCTCTGTTTCTGACTTTTACTTTTAGCCCATTTTGGGGACAGACTAGTTTTAAATCATAGTTGGGTTTCCAGATTATTATCCTTTGGGTAGTCTCATCTTTAGACTGACCATGGCCAGGACAATTACTGAGTTCCTTGTCAAGGTTCATAACCTGCAGACTTTGGTTGTTTAGATAACAGATTGTGTTGCTTGTCCTAGCAAGATCTGAAAGATTTTTCAAATACAAAACTAGTAGTATAAGAACTTATTGTTGGTCATCTTGTTTTTCTTGTTATAAATCTAGGCAAGTCAGTGCCCATTACGGTCATATTAGTGGGACTACCTCAGATTTGTATTCAGAAGAATGAAAATGTCTATTCTTTTTCAAATTCTTTTCCCATTTAGGTTGTTACATAATATTGAGCAGAGTTCCCTGTACTATACAGTAGGTCCTTGTTGGTCCATTTTATTTTATTTTTATTTATTTATTTTTTTAAACATCTTTATTGGAGTATAATTGCTTTACAATGTAAAGATGGCTTTGAGACAGCCATTTAGAGTTAAGTACATTTCAGTCACTTCTGTTATTTCCTACAAGTGGCCTTGATAAACTACTTTGTGCGGTGAATTAGGATGCTAAGTTGCCAGAAGCTGACAAGTTAAAAATGATTTGTCTGAAAGAGTGTGTACAACCAGGGATTGTCACTGGAGACACAGATTATCCACTATAACTAGCACATTGTCAAATACATATATGTATGATGCCAAACTTCCTGATAAACACTGAAAATTTTAGTTAAATATTTGGTATTTCCATGATGAAAAATTCACTTGCACCGAGAATTGTATCAAAATAGCCATACCATAAAACAAGAAGGTGATTTAGTAAGCCTAGCAAATAGTTAATGTAATCTCTGCATCAAGCTCCTGACTATAAGTCTGTGAAAGAAACAGCTTATAGGTCTATTGATTCACATTCATTCAGTTTAAGCATGCTGTATTCTTAAACCTACTGTATTAAGTTTATTTAAGTATAGCACACATACAGAAAAGTGCAAAAATGTTAAGTGTGCAACTTGGTTACACTCATGTGATCACCACTCAGATCAAGATAAAGAGCATTACTAGTACATGCATCCTTCTCTGTCACTACATCCCAAAGGTAACCGTTTTTTTGACTTTATCACGATAAATTATTTTGATTTATTTTTGACCTTTAAATAACTGGAGTCACATGTTATGTACTCTGTTGTTTGGCTTCTTATATGTCTATGATATTATCTACGTTATGTGTAGAGTAAGCTCATTCTTTTTATTTATTTTTTGTTGTAGTAAAAAAACACATGACTTAAAACATATTCTCATAAGATTTTATGTGTACAATACAATATTGCTAACTACATGCACATCATTGTATAATATACCTCTAGGACTGTTCCATCTTGTATGACTGAAAATCTACACCCATTAAATAGCAACTCCTCATTTCTCCTTGCCCCCGAGTCTCTGACAACCACCAGTCTACTTTCTGCTTCTATGAGTTAGACTACTTTAGATATCTCATGTGAATGAAATCATGCAGTATCTTTCTGTGACTGGCTTATTTCACTTAGCATAAGGTCCTCGAAGTCCACACATGTTGCAATATATGAGAATATTTCTTTCTTTTTTAAGGCTGAGTAATAGTCCATTGTTTTTTGTCATTCAGCAAATATATATATATTTTAACTATTTTATATTGTAGTATAATTGATTAACAATGTTGTGTTAGTTTCAGGTGTACAGCAAAGTGATTCAGTTATACATATACATGTATCTATTCTTTTTCAAATTCTTTTCCCATTTTGGTTGTTACATAATACTGAGCAGAGTTCCTTGTACTATACAGTAGGTCCTGGTTGGTCCATTTTATTTTATTTTTATTTATTTTTTTTTTAACATCTTTATTGGAGTATAATTGCTTTACAATGTTGTGTTAGTTTCTGCTGTATAACAAAGTGAAGCAGCTATATGTATACATATATCCCCATATCCCTTCCCTCTTGCGTCTCCCTCCTACCCTCCCTATCCCACCCCTCTAGGTGGTCACAAAGCACCAAGCTGATCTCCCTGTGCTATGCAGCTGCTTCACACTAACTAGCTATTTCACATTTGGTAGTGTATATGTGTCCATATGTTGGTCCATTTTAAATATAGCAGTGTATACATGTCAATGCCAAACTCCCAATCTGTCCCTTCTCCCCACCCTTCCCAAAGGTAACCACAAGTTCGTTCTCTAAGTCTGCAAGTCTGTTTCTGTGTGGGACTTCCCTGGCGGTCCAGTGATTAAGACTCCATTGTATTTATATAACAAATTTTCTTTATCCTTTTATCCATCAAGAGGACATTTGTTTCCACCTCTTGGCTATTGTGAATAATACTGTAATGAACATGGGAGAGCAAATATCTCTTTGAGATCCTGATTTTATTTCTTCTGGTTAAAGACCCAGAGTGGGATTTCTAGATTATATGGTAGTTCTATTTTTAATTTTTTGAGTAACCCACATACTGTTTTCCAAAGAGGCGTATCATTTTACATTTCCACCAACAGTGCACAGGGATTTCAATTTCTCTGCTTCCTCACTAGCACTTGTAATTTTCTCTTATTTTGATAATGGTCATCCTAACAGCTATGAGGTGATTTCTTATTGTGGTTTTGATTTGTATTTCCCTGATATTAGTGATGTTGAGCATCTCTTTATATACCTGTTGGCCATTTGTATATCTTCTTTGCAGAAATGTGTATTCAAGTCCTTTGCTCATTTTTGATTGGGTTATTTGATTTTTGCTATTGAGTTGTAGGTGTTTCTTACATATTTTGGGTATTACCACCTATCAGATCATATGATTTGCAAATACTTTCTCCCATTCTGTAGGCTGCCTTTTCACTTTGTTGATTGTTTCCTTTGCTGTACAGAAGATTTTAAGTTTGATATAGTCCCATTTATCTATTTTTGCTTTTGTTGTTTGTACTTTTGGTGTCATATCAAGACATCACTGTCAATGCCAATATTATGAAACATTTCTCCTTTGTTTTTCTCAATGAGTTTTATATTTTTGGATATTATGCTCAAGTCTTTAATCAATTTTCAGTGACTTTTGTGTATGATGTAAGATAAAGGTCCAATTTCACTCTTTTGCATGTGGATATCCAGTTTTCCCAGCACCATTTGTTGAAGAAACTATCCTTTCTCCATGGTATAGTCTTGCCACATTTGTTGCAGATCTTTGACCTTAAGTGTTTGGTTTATTTCTGTGCTCTCTATTCTGTTCCATTGATCTATGTGTCTTTCTTTATGCCAGTAACATACTGTTTTGATTACTGTAGCTTTGAGTTATGTTTTGCTGTCAGGAAGTGTAAGGCTTTCAGCTTTGTTCTTGGAGTCTTATGTAGTTCCTCATGAATTTTAGGATTTTTGTTTTATTTCTGAAAAAATATGTTCGGGATTTTCATAGGGGTTGTTCTTCTATTTACAGTTGGCTCTTGAACAACATAGGGGCACTTGACATCCTGCACAGTTGAATATCTGTGTATAACTTTACAATCAGCCCTTCATATCCATGGTTCTGAATCTGCAGATTCAACCAACCATGCATCATGCAATACTGTAGTACATATTTATTGAAAAAAATTACATATAAGTGGATTTGTGTAGATCAAACCCATATTGTTCAAGGGTAAACGATATTTGCCTCATCTTTAGTTTATTTAAGCAATATTTTATAGATGTCAATGTTCAAATCTTTCCCTTCATTGGATAAGTTTATTCCTAAGTATTTTATTCGTTCTGATGCCATTGTAAATAGGATTGTTTTCTTAATTTTCTTTTTGTAACTTTTCTGAATTTACTAGTTCTAACATTTTTTTGTGTGGAATCTTTAGGGTCGTCTACATAAAATATCATGTCATCTGCAAATACGGAAAGTCTTCTTCATTTCCAATTTTATTGTCTTTTATTTCTTTTTCTTGCCTAAATGCTCTGGATAGGACATATAGTACTGTGTTGAATAGAAATGGCAGGAGTCAGCTTCCTTGTCTTGTTCTTGGTCTTAGGGGAAAAGCTTGCAGTTTTTCACCATTAGGTATAATGTTAGCTGTGCAGTTATCATATATGGCTTTTATTAGGTTGAGATAATTTCCTCTATTCCTAGTTTGTTGAGTGTTTTTATCATGAAAGGGTGTTGAATTTTGTCAAATGCTTTTATACATCTTTTGAGGTAATAATGTCATTTTTATCCTTTATTCTGTTGATTTGGTGTATCACATTAATTTATATTCATATGTTGTACCATCCTTGCATTCTAGGGATAAATCCTACTAAGTCATAATGTATGATCTTTTTGATGTGCTATTAAATTAGATTTGTTAGTATTTTTCCATTTATATTCATCAGAGATATTTCTTTTTTCTTTCTTGTCTGGCTTTCTTATCCAGATAATGTTGGCTTCACAAAGTGAGTTTGGCCATGCTCTCTTCAATTTTTTGGATGAGTTTGAGAAGAATAGGCATTTTTCTTTAAATGTTGGATAGAATTCACTACTGAATCCATGTGGTCCTGGGCTGTTCTTTGTTGGGTGGCTTTTGATTACTGATTTAACCTCTTTACTAATAATTGGTCTCTTCAAATTCTCTCTTTCTTCATGATTTGGTCTTGGTAGGTTGTATGTTTCTAGGAATTTATGAATTTCTTCCAGGTTATTCAATTTGTTGGTGTATATTTGTTTGTAGTAGTCTCTTATGAACTTTTAAATTTCTGTGGCATCAGGTGTAATATATCCTCTTCTGATTTTATTCACTCGAGTCTTCTCTCTGTTTTCCTTCATTGAGCTGAGGATTTGTCAATTCTGTTTATCTTTTCAAAAATCAATCTCTGATTTTTATTAATTTTTCAATTGTTTCTCTATTCTCTATTTCAATTACTTTTGCTCTAATCGTTATTATTTCCTTTCTTCTGCTAACTTTGGGATTAGTTTATTCTTCTTTTTCTATTTGAGGTATACAGTTAGATTGTTTACTTCAGATAGTTTTTCTTTTTTTTAATTTATTGCTAAAATATAGGCCTTAATTGCTAAAGACTTTCTTCTTAGTACTGCTTTTGCTGATTCCCATAAGTTTTGGTATATTGTGTTTTCATTTTCCTTTGTTTAAACAATTGATTTATACTTTTATATGCTCTCTTGTTGGCATAATAGTACTCATTAAATGACAAATAACCACCATTTACATAAAATATGATTTATGAAATAAAATATATACTTTGAAAATCCAAAATTTTTTCCATGGAAAAAACTACCATAGAGTCAAAAGGCAACAAACTAAAAAAGACTATAATAAATAATAGAATTTAGTACAGTGTCAGATCTAAGATTAATTTACAGCAATCAATAGACTTTCTTACACAATTATCAGCAAGTTAGAGGACATAGTTAAAGAAAATATCAAAAGAGACTTAAAAAAATTAAAAATAAACTTGGTAGAAAATAAGCAAGATCTAAGAAAATTTTAAAAACATACTGAATAGAAGACTTGAAGAAATGGAAAGGCATATGACATTTAAAAAAGAAAAAGAAACATTATTATAAAGATGACAACTTTTTTGTCCACTGGTGAATCTAACATTTTAATGGACTCACAATAAAAATGCCACTAGGATTTTAAATTTTACTTGGACAAACTGACTCCAAATTTTATGTGAAAAATAAACAATCAAGATTAGCCAGAAAAGCTCTGGAGGGGTAATGAAGGAGAAAAGGCTTACCAGATATTACAACATATCATAACCCGTGACAATACATACACTAGAGTTGTGAAATATGGAGGCACACACATCAAACTGAACAGAACATGATGTTCAGAAATAAACCCAAATATATTTAAATAAGGCAAGGTTAGGATATCAAATTAGCTAGAGAAGATGTATTGTTTTATAACTGGTGTTTAGACAAAGGAATAGCTCTTTGGGAAAAAAATTGAAATCTACTTCATTTCTTACTAAAAGATTCATATTAGTTGGTATTAGTGTCTCCAGGTTTCATGGATGAAAACTGACTTTTAAATATCTGCTTAAAAGCATACATGTTTTTAAAATAAATAAACATAATTATTTTAAAAAGAAAAGTAGTGAACCAACTCATTGGTTATAAGACACACAAGTTAAATTTTTATTAATTAATGATAAAAAGAATTATCATCTCTGTTCCTCTGTCTTCTGGCACCAGTAGAATGGATAAGCTGCATAAAGTTAAGCAATGAAATTCTGTACAGCAATAAAAAGAATGAACTAATGCAAGGTGCTGTCAGAAACAAGGTGGAAAAGAAAACCCCAAATCCCCCTCCCCACCTCAGACACACCAACTCAACAATACATGGACCAATTCACTTTGTAAGAAATCCAGAAAGCAGTTAAGAATCTCTTAACCCTGGGGGTGGTGGATGTGCACAAAACCAGGCACATCAAAGCTGTAGGAAAATCCGTGGCACTCACTTGCAGTTCTCTGTGCAGCACCATTGAGAGAAAAAATCCCCACATCCTGGCTTCCCCCTAGGGAGGAAAATCAAAGGCTGAAACATACATTCAGTGTTCAGAGGTTTTAGAGGGCTGTCTCTGAGAGACTTGTTTATGTATTGGCTGAATCTAAGTACTGATAAGGGCACCAGGTTAAGGGTTGCTGAGAATGAAGGGGATGATTTGAACTGGCGAACACACACTTGCTTACCGTAGCCCTTCCCCCAGTGGAATGAGCAGGATAAAACCCTCAACTCCCAGCTTCACCTTGGGGGAGGGAAATAGTTGAAGCATGCATCCAGTGTTCCAGCTTTCCAGGTGGCTGCCTGATGACTGGTTTCTGTCTTGCCCAGTTTGAGTGATGATGGTACCCAGCATATTCTAGAGCCTGGAGCAGCTGAGAACAAAAAAGGGTTAGGGAACTTGCATGAAGTCCGAAGAAACTGTAGTACCACAAACAGACACCAGAGGGCAAGAGAAAAGTGGCTCATCACATAACAGAACCACATCAGACTATCAGCACTTTTCTAAGCAGAAACATTGCAGGCCAGAAGAGAGTTGGATAATATATACAAAGTGCTGAAAGAAAAACCCTGTGAACCAAGAATATTATATCCAGCAAAAGTGTCATTCATAAAGGAGAAAGAAGGAAACTTTCCCAGATAAATAAAAGCTGGTAGAGTTCATCACCACTAGATCTGCTTTGCAAGAAATGCTAAAGGGAGCATTTATGTAGCACTTATTGTGCGCTAGGTGTCTCATATTTCGACACATGGTATCTCATTGAATCTTCACAAAACTATTTTAGGTAGGTATTTAACCCCCATTTTACAATTGAGGAAACTGAGTACCAGAGAAACTGAATAACTTGATCGAGTTTGTATAATCAGTAAGAGGCAGAATTTGAGTTCAAATCCAGGCAATCTAGCTCTGGAGTATATACACTGTATCACTATGATGTATCATAACTCAAATTTATATATCTTGCTCCTCCTAAGTAGAGAAAAATGTATACTTTATATATGACTTTGGTATAAAAATTACGAAGAATTTTTTAAAAATCAAACGTTGTGAAGACTGGATATTTGTAGGAATTAATTAAATAATTGATTGTGTGGTGGGTTGCATTTGTTCATGACTGAACAGATAAAATTCCTCTTTGAAACCCTAGCATGCATTCAGAAGCCTTGAGGAAGGTAGGTGCTAGGGCCTGATTCTAACAGGGAATAAGTTGTGCATCGTTCATGTTCTTTTCCACATTAATTAGTTGTAACCAAATATATGATTTATTGCTATTACAACAAAGAGTTCACCTTCAAAAGAAAAGGAACTCTTTTGAATTGCCGGATCACTATGTTTTTACATTAACAGTGCCATCTTAGCACCAGGGATCACTTAATAAGGAAAATACGAATCACTTCCCAAATACGCCTCACAAGAAGTGATGCTAATGTGAAGTTCCCAGTAAGGGAGTGAAGATGCAGAGTCCGCTGGTGAAAGCCTTTTCCCGTGGAGTTCTGTGGCTGATGGCTACTGCTATCACGCCTTTAAATACATATTTCGCGGTGACCTTTTAAAGACAAAAATAGTTCTTTGTCATTCTTTCCCCCTTTCTTCTTTATTCTTTTGTCACACGTTCATGTTCAACTGCTTCTGTGCGTCCTTTAAATCTCTAAAGAAATTGCCTCTGCACCATAGCCTACAGCAAATGCTGCTAGAAGGGGCAGAGGTAAAAGAAAGACACATTTTCCCCAAAGACTGTGAATGTGTGCAGCTTAAGCAGCTACAAAATTGGCAACATTCTGCATCAGGAGAATTGAAAAGAATAGGAGAAGACTTTGGTCTAAAAATAAAAATTATTTTTAAAATCCTTGATTATTTAAATTATTTTTAAAATCCTATTTTCAGAACAAGATGAGCAAAACTGATACCATAAATTCCTACCTTAAGTGTATATGTTTTTCATTATTTTGTGTCATACTCATTTTAAGATTTTTATGCCTTGTGATAAAACTATTACATTTTATCATCCTCTCTTCTCACTGTCTTCTGTTTTTGTATTTCCTTTTTTTCCCTTATACCTTTACATTTCATTTTGTTGACTCCTGAGAACATAGAAATTGACCGAAAGTCTGTCACACAGGATTGGGGTAATACAAAATTTTTTTTACCTTTTGACAGGCAAGTTGTTTTCAAAGAGAAATTGTAATTTCATAATAAAATACCTTTCAATTAAAAAAACAATAAAGTCAAATTAACGTGTAATCCTAATAGTTTTTTATTGCACATTACAGAGATTTAGGAAGAGACCATCTTAAAACATTTTTATTTTAGCAAATACATCTGAACAATGTGATCCAGATTTTAAAAAAAGATGGGAAAATTGTTTTGGGGAATTTGTGTACATATACAATTGTGACAAAAGTTTTGGGGGCCACTGTTGAGCATTAAAAATATTTTGAAATATTTTTTTGCATCTGAACTATACCTAATAGGGGCTTGAAAAACATTTTCCTCAACCTGTATATTTAAAGAATAAATCTGAGTCACTGAAAATGTAAAAAAAATGACTTAATTATAAAATATACTTAAAATTAGTGGTAGAATTTTCATAGGAAAACAAAAAGATTAGGAACATATTCACTAGTATTTTAGTAATGTTTATTTCCGAGTAATAGAATTAATAATTCATGGTGGTTGTAATTTCCATTCTTTCTCCTTTTACTCATTTTTTTTTTAACAGAGAAATTCTATTGCTTTCACACTAGAAACATACACACACAAATACTCTCCCCTGACACATAGTCTATAATCACAAAAGTAGAGAAACCTGCAACATAGACTACCATTGCTGAATTTGAATCCCAAAAGAAGCAATTATTTAATAAATATTTACTGAGCACCTATAATGTGCTAGGCACTGTTCTAAGTACTGGATATACAGCAGTGAACAAAAACTGATGCAATCTCTAATCTCACTGATGCAGCATTCAAGTGTTGGCTGGCAGAAAATCAATAATAGTTTACATGACAATAAGTGAAAAAATAAAGCCAGATGAGAGAAGAAAAGTGAGAAAAAGGAGATGGAGTGGACAGTGGGCAGAGCAGGATACTGTCTAGGTATGGTGGTCAAAAAGGCCTCTGGCAGAGACCCGAACGAATTAAGAAAGAACTGGGTAGCACTTCATGGGTGAGTGTGTCTGTGCATGTGTATGTAGGAAAAATGTGGCTAGATTTGACAGAGCAAAGGGGAATGGGAAAAAGATGACTCTGAGAAGTAGCCAGGGTCCGGATTCGATGGTGATACGGTCAGACCTTTTTAGATTTTGAAAAGTAAGGGAAAAGAATGCTTTGTGGGAAATAGGCAGTCTGTCTTGGTGCAAGAGTAGTTGCAAGTAATAAAGTTTGGAGGCTGCTGCAAAAGCAGCAGTAATTTCATAATAAAATGCCTTTCAATTAAAAAAAACAATAAAGTCAAATTAACATATAATCCTAATAGTTTTTTATTGCACATTACAGAGATTTAGGAAGAGAACATCTTAAAACATTTTTAAGGGGTATTGGTAGCTTGTACAGGTGGCATTGGTGGAGGTGATGAGAAGTGAGATTTTGGATGGATGATTATAGTGAAGGATATTCCTAGTTTGAAGACCTACAGGTAATTCCTTAGCTTAAAACATTTAAAGTTTTATATTGCTGTTCTGATTTTCCAAGGCTCGTTGGCCTCTCTGGGGTGTCATTTGAAAGTATAAAGTGTCTGACAGGTCAAGTGGAAGAATTTAGTTGATGTGCACATATAAATGCAGCTGGAATCACTCTTATTTGGAGGTATGTTTTGCAGATATAGAAAGATAGATATATACACATTAATAGGGTTATAGTGACAACATTGCTCTATGGAAATATTAAAAATTATATATATGTATGTATGTGTAGTTTAAAGATCTCCATATTGCAGTATTGTCATGAAAACCATAATTACCTATATTTCATTTTTTAAAAATTAATTAATTTATTTATTTTTGGCTGTGTTGGGTCTTCGTTTCTGTGCGAGGGCTTTCTCCAGTTGTGGCAAGCAGGGGCCACTCTTCATCGCGGTGTGCGGGCCTCTCACGATCGCGGCCTCTCTTGTTGCGGAGCACAGGCTCCAGACGCGCAGGCTCAGTAATTGTGGCTCACGGGCCCAGTTGCTTCATGGCATGTGGGATCTTCCCAGACCAGCGCTCGAACCTGTGTCCCCTGCATTGGCAGGCAGATTCTCAACCACTGCGCCACCAGGGAAGCCCTATATTTCATTTTTTGTTGTGTTTTTTTCAGAAGAATATTACAGAACAACTGAGAACATTTATGTAATTGTATGTGTATATATATGCACTTTTTTCTCTCTTTAGATAATTATTTTTTCTGTGTGATGACTCTGGGTCATTGTCAATAAAATAAAAGTTATCACTAAGGATAGTCTAAGATAAACACCAAGGCAGTGCTGGATTACTTATTTCCTAGTTTAGAACTTAGCTTTAGTGGCATGATGCTATTATAAAGGTTTGCATTTCATTGAAAACAAATGATTGATTGGTGAAGTGTGACTGTCTCTTCTTATGGACAAATATTTGCTTGTATTATTATTGAATCATTAAATGTGGTGGATTCTTAAAATAGGGTCAACATGTTCAAAAGATAAGTTTTTGGTTGGAATTTTAAAGGATGGCATCTAATTACTTCCTTAAGTGGATGACATTTTCAGTAAATAGAAGTTAATCATAGTGCAGACTAAATGAATTTTGAAGGTCAGAGGCAAAAACGTCTTTCCCAAATAAGGTATAAAGCATCATCATTTTCCTCCCCACCAATATTTTTAAGATTATTGCTACTTTGAGTGTACATTATTATGATGAATGACGTTACTCTTCTTTACTTCCATTTCAGAAGAAAGTACTTGAGTGACTATTTACAAGCAGAAATTAAGGTGACTTACATGTTTGTTTGCATTTTTCTCAAGAGAAAAGTTGCCAAGGCTTTGGGTAGCTATTTTTAGTGTCGACATTTTGCCTCCCATGATGATTATCATAGGAAATGGTGTATGTAATCTACATTCAAATTGTTTGTACGTATGGTTCAGAATTTGAGACTGATGATCTGGAGTGCAAATCAAAATGAATGATCCAGCATCTGAAAGTTTCTTAGCATAAAAGTGAAAAGGAGTAACAATTCTGTAAGTCAGTTCTATTGTTTCATTATAAAAATGGCATGGCTACACATTTCAGAATTTATTATCTTGCATGTATGCTAATTAATTTGTACAAATTAGAGGGAGTTTAAAAAATTATTAAATGACATCCATGGTTAGATAGTTTCAGTAGAACAGAACTTTGTTATAATGTAGCAGACCTTTAGAGAGAAAGAACAGAGGGAAAGGCAAGATATTTATCAGAAAATAATCATCATGGTGAATAAGAAGACATTCTTTCTCAAACATTCTTTCTCACTACTTTCTGCTTCCTTTTCCTTTGGCTTTTTCTCTATAGCTGTCTGTGATTAATGGCTGCAGTTTGCTCTATTGTTTCAATCCTACTCGCTTCAGGTGGCACAGAAAGCTCCTTATGATTCAACCTGATTGGCTCATTTAGCATTTTTTTTCCAACCAGACTTCATTGAATACATATTCAGTCAAATATCAATTAATTATGAATTCTGTTAAAAACCGTGCTTAGCAATTTATTGACTAGTGGCACCAGTAATTCTCTGATTGGTTCCTCGCTTTGGGGACATTTTCTCCACCAATTTCCAGCGTTGGATGGTTTTAATAGTCATTGGATGTTTTTTGATATCAAGGGGAAAATAAACTCACCTTGCCATCGTAATCATTGGAATTTTCCTGGATTGTCTAAGCTTGTGTGTGCGAATTACTGTTGCAATGGCAGCATCTATAATGATTTTGTACCTTTGTTTTTCTGTTTGTATCTAGTGCCTGCAATGTGCTAGGTGCCGGGCTGGTGAGAACACGGGGAATGAGTTTGTGACTGCTCACTTTCAAATTCCCTGTTACCTGTGACAGACTGTGAATACTTTTCAATCCTAAATTTCTTTAAATATGTTTCTCCACTCTTACTAAAGAGTTATTTTTCCCTTGATTCTCTGGAGTAACTTGGAAGCTTCTAATAATGGGTAACCTTTGATCAATATTATTCACTTAGCTTAACAAAGGAAAATAAAGAATATATAATGTGGCTTTTTAGGTGCATGGGGATAAACCACACAATGTGGGAGCCTTTTCATAGCCTAATGGCACAAAAGACCACACTCCAACCACTGTTTCTGGAGACAGCCAAATATTTTATATCATTAACAAAAGGATTTATTTAGTGTTTTAGATATCTTTTCATTAGCACTCTTGCATGGATGCACAGATGTTTTTCTTAGCATTCTTGAGACAGTAATGACAGATAAAATAGTTGTTCCAGAACGTCATAAAAGAGTACTAAGCAAATAATGATGTAAAGACAAATCATAGATAGCTATCATCAAAGAAAATATAGTACAAACAGAAATACAAACAGAAAACACATTTTTTCAGAAAATGAGGATTGCCAGCTGAGTTTGTTATTTCATTCATTCATTCACAGTATTTCCTGCCAGTCAAGACAGGTCTCAATACTATAGGTCCATTTACTGTAGTTATAACTAATACCCAGAATCTCAAAATGAGACAATTTTGCAGATAATAGAAAATGATAAAACATCAAAAACAAAAATCAGAAACTTACGGTAAAGCAATCTTTTAGCATTTCTAAGTAAGATCAATTGAAGTGCGGGTCCAATTTTGCCAAATTGTGTGCATGGATTAAATGCTCCATATGCATATTTCCCATTTTATGTTCCATGGTAGCAAAAATCCACCAGAGAATATTAGATAATTTCTGATTTTTTTTTACTGGAGTATAGTTGATTTACAATGTTGTGTTAGTTTCTGGTGTACAGCAAAGTGATTTAGTTATATATCTATATATACATATATACATATATATGTGTATATATATGTATATATATATATTCTTTTTCATGACAATTTCTGATCTTGATACTCCAGTACCTGGCACAGTGCCTGATATAAAGTAAGCTCTTGATACATAGCTGTTGAAGGAATGCCTGGATGAAAAAATGACTGCATTACATTAGGATGCTTTTAAAATGACCCAACTCATAGATTCCAGCTTCGTGTATAATTCACCAGTTATAACGCATCACATACCAACACTGCTCCTTTTCCAGGGAGCTTTCTTTTGTCAGTTCATTTCTACTTAACACAGTACTGGTGTTGATTGTCCAATGATGTGTTTCCTACTCCCCACAGGCATATGCTATATTGACAAATTAAACATGGATCAACATGGAAAACCTCAATCTAGTTTCTCAATAGATAACATTACTTGAGTCAATTCCAAGAACATTTGCTCTGGCTGTATATAAATGTAATTAAAATAATATAAACATCGAATTTAAATTACTTTGAATTATCTACCATTTTGGTTTCTCTGTAGCTCCATTTGTGTAGATAATTTAGAATTAGTATTTTACATCCATGATTATGGTTTGAGTACATAAGTGAAATTATTTTTAAATGATATTGTTGCTACTGGAAACTGAATTGGATGCTAGATGTTTTTTGTCCACTGTGATGAACAAATTTTAATTCTCACTGATTCACAAGTCATTATGTAACTGCAGCATATCTATACTGTTAGAAAGCAAATGCAGAAATCATCTATGAAGAACAATGCACAAAATAAATTATGAGTTCCTGGGCTTTTAATCCAGGCTTTCCTTATTATGCTATGTGAATTTCTTCAGCTGGGATTGTATATATTTTAAACAGCTTCCCATTATCTTACTTTTGGAAATGAATATTGCTGATATGTCTATGAAACTATGAATTTACCTTGTAGATACAACAGCTAATTGATAAACTAAAAGTTTTGGTTAGATTCGTCAGGTAATTGATGGCTCAGACATAATGATAAGTCACTCTTTCCTAACACAAAGTGCGCCTATCTGTTACAATTCAAATCCTTCTTGTAACTTTTTTGTCTTTTTCTATCCATTATAAATGCAGGATAATAAAATAATGGGTTGTACATTTATGTTGATGAAAATAAGTAGGTTGTACTTTCATCTTTTAGATGCTCTGTGCTTCCACTTCTTGCTCTCAAATAAAAAAGAGACAGACCATGGAGGGGTGAGGTACGCCTGGAGATGGGAGTTCTAATTCAGGTTCTCTCAGTAACTCCATGTGCAGCCATGAAGAAGCCATGAACCCTCTCTGGGGTTCATTTCTAAAATGAGGATGTTCAACTAGATTTTTAAGGAGTTTTTGTTCAGTAATGAGATAAAGGTTTCCTTTCACAAAAGGGTTAAAACTCTCTAGTCTTTTGTCATGCTTGGACCCCATATTATTTCTTACTTCATCCTTCTCCTCCTCTACTTCCTCAGCCTCACCTCATGGTGTGTGATGCCTTTACCCTGAGAGGTAGTCAGGAGCCCATGCGCTCTACTTTCCCTGCTGTCTATCCTTAATCTGCCCAGAAAGGATACATACTCCAGGATCCTCTTAAATGTACTTACTTGTCTGTTTGCCCAGAGCATTGAAAGCTTACTGAGGAAAAAAGTCATCTTGTTCTCTAGCGCATCCCAAGAACCCAGCATTTTTCCTGGGAAATAGGTGCTTTAAAATATTTGTTGAATGATGACAATTTGTCCATGTTTCCTGCATCTTTAATCTTCCTTGTGGGATGCTTTATTTTGCCAGGAGTGAAAATCTCTGCTCAGCTGTAATGTTATCCTAGCTTATTAAAGGGAAAGAGCAAACTTATTGTAAATGCATTGCTTGGAACTGAAAGCAGCAGCAGCAACATCAATGTCTAGGATATTTGCATGATACTTGTAAACACAAGAGAAAATTCTAGGGAGAAAGGGGCATCTAAGGTAGCTCTTTAGAGACATTGTTTCCTCTTTCAATATACAAGGTAAAAACACTGACTGTTCCTCTGTAAGGGCAGGTGTTTTTTTCTCCAATATATCTATAGCAGCTACAAGATATTCTGGAATTATAGGATAGAATTTTGCATTTTCTCTGGTTCAGTTGACTTACTGTTGTTATTGACATGTGATTGTTGAGTTATTTTTGAAATACATAATTGAGAAAAGGTTCTTCTCATGTAAATAAAAAATATTGGGGGATAAAAAAAATTTCAGGAATCACTCACCTTTTACTTTACCTATTGAAAATAGAAGCTCAGATAATTTGAGTTTTACCCAGAGTCACATAGCTTATCATAGAGACTTGGCCTCTTGACTCCATTTCCATCCTGTTAATTCCCATCCTGTGACGTAGTACACTTTTTGTGATTCTGTGATGTTATGAAGATTTTCTCCTCTGTGGGAATATTTCTGTTGTTGTCACAATGAAAGTCATAGGGGGGATGATTTTATTTATAAAATTAAATTTACACACTACTGACACAGACTGACTGCCATTCTGTAAAGTAAAATACATTTGTGTGTGCGTGTCTGTGTGTGTGTGTGTCTACTGAAGAATAGTTGATTTACAACGTTGTGTTAGTTTCAGGTATACAGCAAAGTGATTCAGTTTTTTTTTTTTTTTATCTGTCCGTCTATCTATGCACACATATTCTTTTTCAGATTCTTTTCCCTTATAGGTTATTACAAAATTTTGAGTATAGTTCCATGTGCTATACACAGGTCCTTGTTGGTAATCTATTTTATATATAATAGTATGTATATGTTAATCGCAACATTTGTGTGTTTTTTTATACCTTGAAATGGGTCATCCTATTTGGCGCCTTTTTTAGGAATTGTCACATATCTTTATGGAGAATATTCAGGAAGGGAGTATCTTCATTTGGTAAGTGGTCCTTGTAGCCACAGTGACACACGGTAAGCATCCTCTGCCTCTCTTAACCAAACGTCTGAACTCAACCAAGTGCTACTCACCCCACAGTGTAACATTCTGCAGTGAGGTCTTTGGCTCTTATGTTGACACAGACGCTCAGCTGGGCAGAAGAGAACTACAAATCAGAGTCATGTTCTTCCTTATACTTGTCACGCGATGAACCTATCCATGCCTCAGTATTTCTAATCCCTTGAGAGTCCAGCCTGCCTCTCTTACTTTCATTTTACCCTTCTGAGAATTTTGCTTAATTCAGTAATTGACAACAATTATCAGACAAAGGGATAAATGTATCATCTTGTTACTAATGTATCACCTTAATTTTCCAAATGGAGTATGTGTGTGATTTCAAGGCAGGAATGCAAATTACGGGCATACTTTTGGAGTAAATAAACATTAACATATTTTTTTGTATGACATTTAAAAAAATACTTTAGAAATTATTTTAGCTTGAGGATTGAAATAAGAAAGCTCACACAGGTGTCTGCATGTATTTGAAGACTTTTATTGCAAGTCAATGAGGTAATCTACCACCATCATCCCTCCTTTGGAAAAACAGAAGCATAAAATATACCACTCTTTAAAGTTCAGATAATAAGCAAAGTAACTAAAATGAACCAGAGATAACATTTCATTGCATGATCTAGAATATTCAGACTATTTTTCATTGTATACTTATATTATTCTTTTATGTGCCAAGCATGGTTCTAAATTCTTACAAATATTAATTTATTTTTCATAATGACCCATAAGTTAAATATTATTATTGTCACCCTCATACAAATGAGGGAGTTGAGGCTTAGAGAAGTGGAGTAACTTGCACAAAATTGCCCAGCTAATCATGGAGGAACTGCCCTGAAACCCAAGTGCTGAGCTCAAGGCCATGCTCTGAGCCACTCACTGTGGCTCCCTTATTTGCTCAAGGAGACAAAGCAGTTGATCCAATAACAATCAGAATCTTCTTTGCTTAGAAGGAATTAAACCAATGAGCTTTAAGGTCTTTCTCTCATCTCTTCGCTCCCACATGTTTTACTTAAGGGAAAGGTATTAGTGAAAAACACATCCTACTGTGCTGGACAGAAAGCACAGCAAACAAAGTGAGATAAGGATTTCTGCGTTTGACTCTCTAACCATTTAGTTAAGGTGTCTTCCTGAGATCCAACTAGATTTCTCTGGCTCTTTCTTAATAGAACAGGCAGGTCGAAGTACACCTGAAACACCCTCCAAGAAAATGCACTCTGCTTCTTCTCCTGTTATGAGTGCCTTGTATCAAGAGATTGTGTGCTAACTTCAGATGAAGTAGAATTGGAACAGGCTGCTTGTAAATTACTAAATCCAATCCATTTGCCATTCTACATTTGTGTTTGTCCTATATGACACATTCCATTGATGCGAATTTACACTAAAGGCAGATGGACAGTCTATAATAATTATTACCGGATTGGAATTGAGGAAGATAGTTTAGATCAAAGTTTATCAAATTTGGGGGCGCTTAGGAGTCACCTGGAGAGCTTGTTCATACAGATTACTGTGGCCCAGTAGTTCTTGACTTAGTAGATATGGGCTGAAGCTCCAGAATTTGCATGGCTGGTAAGATCTCAGGTGACGCTCATGCTGCCTATGTGTGGACCATTTTTTGAGTAGTCCTGGCCTGTACCATTTCCACAAATTGCTAGGATGATGGCAGTTTTTGTTCATTGGCGTTAGAGAATATACATCCCTCATTATGGTCCATCAGCTCTGTCCTAGAGATCCCCTTGACATTTTTTCACAGGTATCTGTTCTCTATGATGTTTAGCGTCCTTCCTTGGAAAGGAATTTTTCTGAGATTTCATTATTGTGTATTTTCAATCAGCTCTCAAATAGGCTTTGGATTACCATGTAGAGGATTTGGCGTCTCATAAATACACAGGTGCTGTAGAATAAATACTAAAGCACGGGCTGCTAATATTTACTTGCACTAAGAAATTCAGGGGTTTTGTGCTAACAGGGCTTCCATTCCTTGTCTGGTAGGTTAGCATAGCACCCGGCCTTATCCCTGGTACACAGTAGGTCTTTATATGTATGTATAGCTGAATCAATTTGCTGTACACCTGAAACTAACACAACGTTGTAAATCAATTTCAATATGAATTTAAAAAAAATAAATGAGAGGTAAAATGACTAAAACAGTTTTAAGCATCATGATTCAATTGCTTTGTTTTTAGTTCTCCCCTACACTTGACGGGGCCGATAAGAAAATCCTTTGAAAAACAAAAAAAGAAAGCCCTTTCATGTCTACTAATATTAATACAAATTTTGTGCGCTTGTGGGGCTAAGTGGTGCTATATTGTGGATTTGGTGAAGCTGAATATGGCTTGAGAAGTTCCCTCTGGTCAGGGAGTACACTTAAGACATACGCTCAGGAGCAAATTCTGTTTAGCAAAGTGTTAAAAATCCCTTTGTCTATTGCTTAGCCTTGTCAAAGAATTTGGATTAGAACATTTTTCACATTTAAGAATGCATTGTACTTTCATTCTACGTTTCTTTTGAACTCTCTGAAAATGCATTAGGACCATTGTTTTGTTTCTCCTTACAACACCATTTAGAGGTGTGCGACCAAATAGTGTTATCCTCATTGTGCAGGCACATAGAAGTTAATTGTCATTCTTCAGGTCGTGGAGAAGTAGGCAGAGCCAGCAATAAAAGAAACATTAGCCTGCTTTTATAGTGTGTGAGCACAGTGGCCACCACAGAACTTCTAACCCTGTCCTTCCACCACCTAACACAAAATATCCTCTGCCATGAGATGACCTGCAGGAAATGAGGCTTCTTCAAAGATGATTGCATGGATTACAGTAGTTCCAATTTAGGGTCAAATAAAAGCATCCTGCCACTTGTGATTTCATAAAATATTAAAAAAACATCTTTTTCAGTGAGAAAGAGATGCGGGTAATTTTCAAACCACAAGAAATTGTTTTTAGGCACCTAGGCTCACACACGAAACCCATTTCTTTTATAACGTGCCCTGAATGTTGCTGGGAGGCAGTCTTCTCTGGGCTTCTTATGCTCCTGCAAGTCTTGTTAAGCATGCCAAAACCCCCAGACCATTCTTTCACCCTGGCCACTTAGATGGATTGTTTCTGCAGCTGGCAGTTTTGAAGAGTGATATAATGCCTCCCAGGAATGCATCACATAGTCCTACACAGCACTGAGTCTCTCTCTGGACAAAGATCTCTACTTGTTATAAAAGTGACAGACTTTTTTTTTTTCCATTATGGTTTATTACACAATATTGAATATAGTCCCTGTGCTATACAGTAGAACCTTGCTGTTTATCCATTCTATTTATAATAGTTTGCATCTGCTAACTCCAAACTCCCAATCCATCCCTCCCCTCCACTTGGCAACCACAAGTCTGTTCTCTATGTCTGTGAGTATGTTTCTATTTTGTAGATAAGTTCATTTGTATTATATTTTAGATTCCACATAAAAGTGATATTATATGGTATTTGTCTTTCTCTTTCTGACTTACTTCACTTAGTATGATAATCTCTTGGTGCATCCACGTAGCTGCAAATAGCATTCATTCTTTTTTTATGGCTGAGTTGTATATCCATGATATATATGTACCACATCTTCTTTATCCATTCATCTGTCGATGCACTTTTAGGGTGTTTCATGTCCCGGCTATTGTAAATATTGCTGCAATGAAGATAGGGGTGCATGTATCTTTTCAAATTATAGTTTTCTCAAGATATATGCCCAGGAGTGGGATTGCTGGATCACATGGCGACTCTATTTTTAGTTTTTTGAGGAACTTCCATACTGTCCTCCATAGTGGCTTCACCAATTTACATTCCCACCAACAGTGTAAGAGTGTTCCCTTTTCTCCACACCTTCTTCAGCCTTTGTTATTTGTAGACTTTTAGATGATAGCCATTCTGACTGGCGTGAGGTGGTACCTCATTATAGTTTTAATTTGCATTTCTGTAATAATTAGTGACATTGAACATCTTTTCATGTGTCTCTTGGCCATCTGTATGTCTTCTTTGGGGAAATGTCTATTTAGATCTTCAAAAGTCACAGATTTTTTAAGCTCAGAGTTCCTTAGCAGCAGTGCAACTCTCTGCTTGCGTAGACATCCATCTGAGCCCTTCGTGTCGCCTCATGGACCACAGGACAAGGGGAACCAGCAGAAATATGCTGATATGTCTGCTACTGTTTTGTGTGTGTGTGTGTGTCTGTGATTGATCAAGACCTTTGTATCTGATCCAGGAGTCTCATGTCTTTTGTCAGCATCCCTGGATCTGTGACAGACTAACCTGTGAGCTTGTGTTTAATTGAGGGGAAATTCTACTACTACTAGCTTTCCTCCATACCGTAAAACATATTTAAGTAGGGCAAAATCCCCACAGCTATACTTAGTTTCTTCCCAGTAGATTGTTCCCAAACTTAGGTTATTTCATGGAACAGTTTTTGTTTCATCCACATCGTGGTGCTCCGTAAATTAAATGAGGCTTTAGCAGGATAAAATCAACATGAAATGAGAATATCAGAAGTGCAGGAGATCTGGCTTAGATACCAGGAGACATATTTTCTTTGACATTATTATTTGGTGTCCTGTAGCAGAATATCCGTGTTTGTGTGTCTTAGGCAACTGTCACAAATGCAAATGTCTGCTACTGTCCATAGCAGTTGAATATGAACTCAGAACTGGGCTGAGGTGATGGGGAGCAGGCTAACAACAGCATTTGTCACAGTAAGACACAATTGCGATGTATTGATCTTCTGATGTCGTTGTGAGCAGTCTGAGAGTAAAAGCTATGTAGTATTTATCCCTGTTCTTCTGTGACACTAGTTATAATAACTTCAGCTTAAATGTGTTTATTGAATGATTGTCAGATAAATGAAATCAAAGGCCTTATTGGAAGAGGCTCTCTGTGTGTGTGGGTGTAGCCTGAAGTCAATCTGGCTGCATTCGAATCTCAACTCTGCTGCTTTTTAACTACACTCGTAGTCAGTTTCTTTAATCTTTGCCTCACGGTCCTTATCTATAAAGATGAAATAATAATACCTACCTCACAGAGTTGTGCAACTTAATACTCAGTAACTAATAGCTGTCAGTTAGTACTGGCACAAAAAGAACCCCATGGAACTCTATCTCTATTTTATTCAAGAAAAAAAGAGAACTATCCTTGTTGATTTGTTGTAAATTGCTTATAGTAATCATTGGTCCAAGCTTAGATTTACACTGTAGTAGCTGTATTTTAAGTCCTAAATCTAAATTTATCATAGACTGCAAACCTCACCTTATGTTTAATTATTTTAAACATGGATGCATGCTCTCTTATAGGTGAATGAAATACAAATATTGAGCTAGATTTTCATCTCTCGCAGTTATTACCCATTCTTTGGCAACTTGAAAATCTTCCCACTCCTTTGTGTAAACATTTCCCGTGCATTCACCACCTTGCCCAACAGCATAACTAATTCTGAGTCAAAATCAACACAGGCTGTCAATTTGGTATGCACAACATCTGATTGCTTCCATATTTACCATTTGTGGAGGTGAAGGTGGTGCATTTCATTTGAAAAGATGTGTCATTGGGTCCTGCCAATCCTGAAAACAGTTCTTCTGGAAGAAGGTGTTTCCAAACTCCTCTTATTCTTGAATTTTGAGGTCTTCTAAAGAAAACTTTACTCCTAGATTGAGACTGTCCCCTTACCCACTGTTGTGGTCCAAACGCGGGTTGGAAAAGAATTTCCAGACACAAGGCAGAATGTAAAGAAGATAGAATTTATTAGAGGGACGGGTCGCTGCCAGAACAGCAGGCCGACTTCCTAGTAGTCTGGGAGAGTCGTCCCGAGCACGTGCTATTTATCAGTTTTTACAGCCAGAAAACAAAGGAATGGTCTGAGGTGAAAATTTCGTTTACTGATTGGTTGAAGCACATATACCTTCCTTCTAAAGGGTGGGAATGGGACAGGCCAGATGCCTTTCCTTATATGGGACATGTCCCGTTGCCCACGTGGGCGTCGCCCAGGTGGGCTCAGGAATTTCGTAACCATTGTAACATGGTGGGGAGGGCAATTAAGAGTCTGGTAGGGGGTGTAATGCTGACACTTTTTCAGGCAGGGTCATCCTTTGTCCTTGAAGCACCATTGTCCTTGGGGCACCACACCCATCACATAGTTGTTTCATTTTAAAGCACTCTTAAAAACATAATTATCTTGCTGTCATATCTACAATCAACACAGATAATGTTACATTACCCAGATTGCTGGATATCCATTATGCCCTGTATATGGAGTAAATGAGCAGCGAATCTACAGGGCTGCTACTAACTGCTTCTTTAGACTTCCCTGTAGTTAAGTCATGAATCGTTATCACTTCCTGAATAATTTACTCCTAAATGCATTAAATTGAATGTAAAAGGAAGGTTTTCAAAATGAAGACAAACCAATTCTGGGAGTTGGTGATACTCTTAAAACTTCCGTAAATGTTCTTCTTCTTTTTTAAATAAGCATGATTCAGTTTTTGTCCTCTGGTCTGAGCTTTCAATGATATAATAGCATTAACTTTAAGAACATTTAACATAAAAAACAACAACAAATCTATAGTTATTGGTATGAGTATGAAATCAACTGAATATGAATAGGAAAGAAGTTTCTATTATTAGAATAGATATGAGTCGGACACACTGATTTTGCTTAATTAAACATTTACTTTAACCTGGTATTTTTAAAAGATCATCATTGTAAAAAAAAAAAAAAAAAAAGTACAATAAAGAGGAAAAAGCCCCACGCAATTTGGTAGAAGTGTTAAAAATAAATGAAGTAATTTCCTTGAATAAGGGGCAGGCCCCCGGCCAAATTTGTATTATCCAAGCTCCTCTCTGCAGCTATTTCCAATGTCATGTCTCCATTCTCCATAGCTCTTTGTTCTCCTGTTTCCTAATCATAATGTTTATGTTATTCAAAACTCAGAGGTGGAAGGACCTTGAAAGTTCTCTGGTGATATTCTCTCATTTACTGATTAAGAAAATGAGGCCAAATCAACTCAAATAACATACACAGCCTAGACCAGTTGGCTAGTTAACTGCAGAGCAAAAGACTGAAATAAGGTTTTTTAAATCTTAATCCAGTTTCTTAGGAAAAAAAAAAAATTGTTGCTTCATCTAACATAGAGGAGTATCAAATGAAATCCTTTCTAGATAATCCTGGCAGAGTTCTTTCCTTGGTACCCAGATCAAGTGTTCTCTGATGGATCTAATACCCATTCTCTTGAGCTCTGCTTTCCTCACATGTCTTCATAACTTTCCTGTCCTTTCATCCTCAAAGAGATGAATAACTAATAACATATAATGGACAATAAGTATGTTATCACTCACACTGTCTATATTTATATATTAATGAGGCCTTCTGGAGAGGTAGATATTTAATGAAAAAGGATGTTATCTCCATTGTCAATTCAGGTCATTTGATAAATCCACAAAGAATATTTTTGAGAAGGCTAATGTGGTGCTCCAAGAACAATGGTGCTTCAAGGACAAAGGACGACCCTGACTGAAAAAGTGTCAGCATTACACCCCCTACCAGACACTTAATCATCCTCCCCACCGTGTTACAATGGTCACGAAATTCCTGAGCCCACCTGGGCGACGCCCACCTGGGCAAGGGGACATGTCCCATATAAGGAAAGGCATCTGGCCTGTCCCATTCCCACCCTTTAGAAGGAAGGTATATGTGCCTCAACCAATCAGTAAATGAAATTTTCACCTCAGACCATTCCTTTGTGTTCTGGCTATAAAAACTGATCAATAGCACGTGTTTGGGCTCAACTCTCCCAGACTACTAGGAAGTTGGCCCGCTGTTCTGACAGCAACCCTTCCCTCTAATAAATTCTATCTTCTTTACATTCTGCCTTGTGTCTGGAAATTCTTTTCCAACCCGCGTTTGGACCATGACAGCTAGCTATTGAATAACTCCCAATTCATAACTGTTAGGAAGATGACTAAGGCTGCTAAGGTAACCAGTGAAGCTATGCATTCATCCAGCTTTACAAAAAAGGGTTACAACTGTTTCTCAATAAACAAGGAACAATTATTCACACAGTGCAACTAAAACTGTATGGTTCACCATCCTTAATCACTGCACTTTTTATTCTGTGGTGAAGATTGAGTTACTCTCTTGACAAAAGTTGAGGATTTCTGAGAGTCAAATATTGAGTTCTACAAGACCTGAGTTAAAAAACAACATGGCAGTATAATTAAATCCTACTTCTGGTTTTAACAGAGAATACAAATCATCACCCATTGTTGCCTAGACTCTTGTCCATTTCAATTTTATTTCTGTACCATCGTTTCAACCATCGAAAAGTGATATTGCACAATGCTCCTATTATGTCATTTATCAAACTGTTTTGCAATTGTCTGGTTCCTTGACTGTATTTTCCAAACAACTGTGAGCTTTGTGAAGACTGGCACCAGGATGATTAACTATTTATCTCTCGCATCAAGCACACCACTCTGCACAGAGTAGAAGCTGGTGAAAACTTTTTTGTTTAATAAAGTAATCGATAATACTTATTTTAGTAAGAAAAAATACATCATATAAAATACGTTAAAAGTACAGCTTTCCTTCCTTTTTAGTGTTCTGATTTTATACTGACTTTGAATTCCTTTTGGACATACATTTTGAAAATAGTGTTTCTACTTAAACCAGAAAATATCCCCATTCCTCATTCAACAGAATAATTTAGTGATTCACTTGTTTGCCATTACCAAAAACAGACATGTCAGTTTGTCACATAAAGTGAAAACAATTATTCTGATTTAGTAAATAAAACAGAATATAATTTTGTGTTCTTAAGAACAAGACAGACAAGATGAATAAACACTGGGCTTTGGATACTTTCCGTTCTTTGACTTTTCAAATCATAGCAATAAGATGCCCTTATCCTAACCAAAGTCCATCTGATATCAATGCAAAGAGGACACATGCAAATAGAACTCAGTGGTATCTGTAGATAAGTATTGATACACCATAACTGTTCTGTTGTCCTATGATGAAATGTGTCTTAACCTGTCTTTTTAAAAAGGCATAGAGAAAGGAGATTATATTCACAGGGAAATTTATTTCCTTAAAATAATTTAATTGGCAAGATTCTAACACATATACACATACATTCCTGTCATACAGCAAACCATTGGCTCAGCTGGTAACCAAAGGCAAAATTTAATCTTGACATTAGCAGACTTCATTTATTTGTAAGAGGAGGTGGATAATGATTGAGTTTAATTACAGTAAAACTTTTGTTAAAAGGAAATCAATAACAGTGTGCTTAGTCCAAATTTGCTTGCTCAAAATATAAGTGGGATGTTTTGAGGGAAAGTCATCAACATTAACAGGCAATTTTCAATCCCTAATTTGAAATCTTTATTTGAATTCATCAAACAATAAGATATTGTAGAGAGTATTAGAGGAACGGGCTGGAAGTCAGGAAACTTAATTCTAGATACATCTTTGCTACTAATTAAGTATGTGGCCTTGAGCGAGTTATTTAATTTTGTGGTCCTTACCAAGTCCTGCTGATTTTTTTTTTTTTTTTTTTGGTAACTATTTCCCAGGCCTGTAAGAATTTTTATTATCCGCATTATTACAGATGGATGACTGCTGTCACTGGCTTTAGTCCAATCTCTCTCCACAAACTCTGCTCCTCATTCCTAGTGCTGTTTTTTACACTTCTGCCAGGATGATTTTTTCTATAGAGCAAGTCTCACTCAGCACTTTAAATCCTTCAAAGGCCTGCCATTAGGTGTGGGGTCCATGGAAACCTGTTCACTGAGACGCACTAGTTCCTCCATGACCTGGCCCCCTGCCCCCCCTTAATGCTCCAGCCTATTCTCCCCCATATGCAGCAAGTTAGCAGTTCACATGGAATCACTGAAATTACTTACCGTTCCTTTTACACCTTGTCACTTGGGTTTCTCGTCCTGGTAATGCCCCTCTGTCATTTCCTTGGCTAAATTGTTTTTCATCCTTCGAGACTCAGTCTAAAAGCTACTTTGTCTGTGAAGTCTCTGCTGACCCCTTCAGGAAAACCATAATACAGGTAGACTTAAGCTGATCTTACAGCTCTGTTTCCATAGTTTTCTGAATAAGCTGTTCCTGCAGACAATCATTTTATTTTTATTCTCTATTATTATACCCTGAATATTGTTTAATCATATGTTTCCCTTAATAGATTGTGGGATTTTTGAGTGTGAGATATTTATCTGTTTATTTTTCTCTGTCCTCAATCTCTTGGAATAATACTGTATGGGAGAATATGTAGTCATAAAATATATGTTACTATAAGGAATGAATGGAATCTGTTGTCCATTTTGGTAACATGGGGGTGTTGTGAGAACATGATTTGTGGTCTGTGACTGTGTATCCTAAAGTCTTTAAATAACCTAAAATTTTATGAATGGATTTGGATATATACTTAGGTCCTCAGGAAAACACCCAGAGTTTCATCAAGTTTCCACACGGATCCATTTCCCAAAGACTGCATCCAGTTGTAATGCTGGGTGAGACTAAATTCACTAGACCACCAACAATATACTCTTTTTGAGCCTTTGAAGACTGGTATAATCAGATTTGTGCTACAAGAAGATTTCAGCTGAGAAATGGACTGAGAAATTTCATCATGAGAATCTCAGAAGTCAGAATTTATTTTATGTCGGTCAGTTTGCTTAAAAGTATCTAACTCGGGCTTCCCTGGTGGCGCAGTGGTTAAGAATCTGCCTGCCAATGCAGGGGACACGGTGTTCGAGCCCTGGTCTGGGAAGATCCCACATGCCGTGGAGCAACTAAGCCCATGAGACACAAGAGCCTGTGCGTCTGGAGCCTGTGCTCCACAACGGAGAGGCCGCGACAGTGAGAGGCCCGTGCACCGCGATGAAGAGTGGCCCCCACTCGCCGCAACTGGAGAAAGCCCTCGCACAGAAACGAAGACCCAACACAGCCAAAAATAAATAAATAAATTTATAAAAAAAAAAATCATCTAACTCTGTGTCCATAATTTCCTATTGTCCTCAGACAATTCAAAGAATTCAACTAATATCCTCAACTGACTTTTAGCATTTAAGAAACTAGTTTTCATTTTAAGACTACATTGGTCCACATACAAGTACTATCCTACTCGGAAAAGTTACCGGTTTCCGTTTGCTAAAAGAAAGTTTTCCTTCTCTAATTCGAACTGAATATTTTCTTTGACTGTCTTGTCTTAAATATATTAACAAATATAGTAACAAATGCATCAATTTATGTATTCAATAAATATATGCTTAAAAAGTCTACTTCTGGATGCAATTAAAAATCTATTTTAGATCTCATTTTTTTCCTGAGTCAATAAATTATACATGCATAATGTGGTTGTGTCATGATCCTGTTTTATTTGAATTTCTTTAGTTTATTCATTTGCAAATATTTTCTCCCATCTGAGGGTTGTCTTTTCATCTTCTTTATAGTTTCCTTTGCTGTGCAAAATCTTTTAAGTTTCATTAGGTCCTGTTTGTTTATTTTTGTTTTTATTTCCATTACTCTGGGAGGTGGATCAAAAAAGATCTTACTGTGATTTATGTCAAAGAGTGTTCTTCCTATGTTTTCCTCTAAGAGTTTTATAGTGTCCAGTACATTTAGGTCTTTAATCCATTTTGAGTTTATTTTTCTGTATGGTGTTAAGGAGTGTTCTAATTTCATTCTTTTACATGTAGCTGTCCAGTTTTCCCAGCACCACTTATTGAAGAGACTGTCTTTTCTCCATTGTATATCCTTGCTTCCTTTGTCATAGATTAGTTGACCATAGGGGCGTGGGTTTATCTCTGGGCTTTCTATCCTATTCCATTGATTTATATTTCTGTTTTTGTGCCAGTACCATATTGTCTTGATTACTGTAGCTTTGTAGTATAGTCTGAAGTCAGGGAGTCTGATTCCTTCAGCTCCATTTTTTTCCCTCAAGATTGCTTTGGCCATTTGGGGGTCTTCTGTGTCTCCATACAAATTTTTTGTTCTAGTTCTGTAAAAAATGAAGGGATTGCATTGAATCTGTAGATTGCTTTGGGTAGTATAGTCATTTTTACAATATTGATTCTTCCAATCCAAGAACATGGTTTATCTCTCCACATGACTGTGTCATCTTTGATTTCTTTCATCACTGTCTTATATTTTTCTGAGTACAGGTCTTTTACCTCCTTAGGTAGGTTTATTCCTAGTTATTTTACTCTTTTTGTTGCAATGGTGGATGGTATTGTTTCCTTAAGTTCTCTTTCTGATCTTTTGTTGTTAGTGTATAGGAATGCAAGATATTTCTGTGCATTAATTTTGTATCATGCAACTTTAGCAAATACGTTGATTAGCTGTAGTAGTTTTCTGGTGGCACCTTTAGGATACTCTATGTATAGTATCATTTCATCTGCAAACAGTGACAGTTTTACTTCTTCTTTTCTAATTTGGATTCCTTTTATTTCTTTTTCTCCTCTGATTGCTGTGGCTAAAACTTCCAAAACTATGTTGAATAATACTGGTGAGAGTGGGCATCCTTGTCTTGTTCCACATTTTAGAGGAAATGGTTTCAGTTTTTCACCAATGAGAATGATGTTGGCTGTGGGTTTGTCATATATGGCCTTTATTACATTGAGGTAAGTTCCTTCTGTGCATACTTTCTGGAGAGTTTTTATCATAAATGGGTGTTTAATTTTGTCAAAAACTTTTTCTGCATCATTGAGATTATCATATGGTTTTTGTCTTTCAGTTTGTTAATATGATGTATCACATTGATTGATTTGCCTATATTGAAGAATCCTTGCATTCCTGAGATAAACCCCACTTGATCGTGGTGTATGATCCTTTTAATGTGCTTCTGGATTCTGTTTGCTAGTATTTTGTTGAGGATTTTTGCGTCTGTATTCATCAGTGAAATTGGTCTGTAATTTTCTTTTTCTGTAGTATCTTTCTCTGGTTTTGGTATCAGGGTGATGGTGCCCTTGTAGTATGAGTTTGAGAGTGTTGGTCCTTCCTCTGAAATTTTTGGAAGAGTTTGAGAAGAATGGGTTTTAGCTTTTCTCTAAATGTTTGATAGAATTCACCTGTGAAGCCGTCTGGTCCTGGAGTTTTGTTTGTTGGAAGACTTTTAATCACAGTTTCAATTTCATTACTTGTGATTGGTCTGTTCATATTTTCTCTTTCTTCCTGGTTCAGTCTTGGAAGCTTATACCTTTCTAAGAATTTATCCATTTCTTCCAGGTTGTCCATTTTATTGACGTAGAGGTGCTTATAGTAGTCTCTCATGATGCTTTGTATTGCTGCAGTGTCTGCTGTAACTTCTCATTTTTCATTTCTAATTTTATTGATTTGAGTCCTCTCCCTCTTTTTCTTGATGAGTCTTGCTAAAGGTTTATCAATTTTGTTTATCTTCTCAAAGAACCAGCTATTAGTTTTGTTGATCTTTGCTATTATTTTCTTTGTTTCTATTTCATTTATTTCTGATCTGATCTTTATGATTTCTTTCCTTCTGCTAACGTTGGGTTTTGTTTGTTTGTCTTTCTCTAGTTGCTTTAGGTGTAAAGTTAGATTGTTTATTTGAGATGTTTCTTGTTTCTTGAGGTAGGCTTGTATTGCTGTAAACATCCCTCTTAGAACTTCTTTTTGCTGAATCCCATAGGTTTGGATCATCATGTTTTCATTGTCATTTGTCTCTAGGTATTTTTTGATTTCCTCTGATTTCTTTTTTTTTTTTTTAAACATCTTTATTGAAGTATAATTGCCTTACAATGGTGTGTTAGCTTCTGCTTTATAACAAAGTGAATCAGTTATACATATACAATATGTTCCCACTTCTCTTCCCTCTTGCATCTCCCTCCCTCCCACCCTCCCCATCCCACCCCTCTAGGTGGTCACAAAGCACCGAGCTGATCTCCCTGTGCTATGCGGCTGCTTCCCACTAGTTATCTATTTTACATTTGGTAGTGTATATATGTCCATGACACTCTCTTACCCTGTCACATCTCACCCCACCCCCTCCCCATATCCTCAAGTCCATTCTCTAGTAGGTCTGTGTCTTTATTCCCGTCTTGCCACTAGGTTCTTCATGGCCTTTTTTTTTTTTTTTTTTCCTTAGATTCCGTATATATGTGTTAGCATACTGTATTTGTTTTTCTCTTTCTGACTTACTTCACTCTGTATGACAGACTCTAACTCCATCCACCTCATTACAAATACCTCCATTTCATTTCTTTTTATGGCTGAGTAATATTCCATTGTATATACGTGCCACATCTTCTTTATCCATTCATCTGTCGATGGACATTTAGGTTGCTTCCATGTCCTGGCTATTGTAAATAGAGCTGCAATCAACATTTTGGTACATGACTCTTTTTGACCTATGGTTTTCTCAGGGTATATGCCCAGTAGTGGGATTGCTGGGTCGTATGGTAGTTCTATTTGTAGTTTTTTAAGGAACCTCCATACTGTTCTCCATAGTGGCTGTATCAATTTACATTCCCACCAACAGTGCAAGAGTGTTCCCTTTCCTCCACACCCTCTCCAGCATTTATTGTTTCTAGATTTTTTGATGATGGCCATTCTGACCGGTGTGAGATGATATCTCATTGTAGTTTTGATTTGCATTTCTCTAATGATTAATGATGTTGAGCATTCTTTCATGTGTCTGTAGGCCATCTGTATATCTTCTTTGGAGAAATGTCTATTTAGGTCTTCTGCCCATTTTTGGATTGGGTTGTTGGGTTTTTTGTTATTGAGCTGCATGAGCTGCTTGTAAATCTTGGAGATTAATCCTTTGTCAGTTGCTTCATTTGCAAATATTTTCTCCCATTCTGATGGTTGTCTTTTGGTCTTGTTTATGGTTTCCTTTGCTGTGCAAAAGCTTTTAAGTTTCATTAGGTCCCATTTGTTTATTTGTGTTCTTATTTCCATTTCTCTGGGAGCTGGGTCAAAAAGAATCTTGCTGTGATGTATGTCATAGAGTGTTCTGCCTATGTTTTCCTCCAAGAGTTTGACAGTGTCTGCCCTTACACTTAGGTCTTTAATCCATTTTGAGTTTATTTTTGTGCATGGTGTCAGGGAGTGTTCTAATTTCATACTTTTACATGTAGCTGTCCAATTTTCCCAGCACCACTTATTGAAGAGGCTGTCTTTTCTCCACTGTATATGCTTGCCTCCTTTATCAAAGATAAGGTGACCATATGTGTGTGGGTTTATCTCTGGGCTTTCTATCCTGTTCCATTGATCTATATTTCTGTTTTTGTGCCAGTACCAAACTGTCTTGATTACTGAAGATTTGTAATATAGTCTGAAGTCAGGGAGCCTGATTCCCCCAGCTCCATTTTTCGTTCTCATGATTGCTTTGGCTATTCGGGGTCTTTTGTGTTTCCATACAAATTGTGAATTTTTTTGTTCTAGTTCTGTGAAAAATGCCAGTGGTAGTTTGATAGGGATTGCATTGAATCTGTAGATTGCTTTGGGTAGTAGAGTCATTTTCACAATGTTGATTCTTCCAATCCAGGAACATGGTATATCTCTCCATCTATTTGTATCATCTTTAATTTCTTTCATCAGTGTCTTATAATTTTCTGCATACAGGTCTTTTGTCTCCTTAGGTAGGTTTATTCCTAGATATTTTATTCTTTTTGTTACCATGGTAAATGGGAGTGTTTTCTTAATTTCACTTTCAGATTTTTCGTCATTAGTGTATAGAAATGCAAGAGATTTCTGTGCATTAATTTTGTATCCTGCTACTTTACCAAATTCATTGATTAGCTCTAGGAGTTTTCTGGTAGCATCTTTAGGATTCTCTATGTATAGTATCATGTCATCTGCAAATAGTGACAGCTTTACTTCTTCTTTTCCGATTTGGATTCCTTTTATTTCTTTGTCTTCTCTGATTCCTGTGGCTAACACTTCCAGAACTATGTTGAATAATAGTGGTGAGAGTGGGCAACCTTGTCTTGTTCCTGACCTTAGTGGAAATGGTTTCAGTTTTTCACCATTGAGGACAATGTTGGCTTTGGGTTTGTCATATATGGCCTTTATTATGTTGAGGAAAGTTCCCTCTGTGCCTACTTTCTGCAGGGCTTTTATCATAAATGGGTGTTGAATTTTGTCGAAAGCTTTCTCTGCATCTATTGAGATGATCATATGGTTTTTCTCCTTCAATTTGTTAATATGGTGTATCACATTGATTGATTTGCGTATATTGAAGAATCCTTGCATTCCTGGGATAAACCCCACTTGATCATGGTGTATGATCCTTTTAATGTGCTGTTGGATTCTGTTTGCTAGTATTTTGTTGAGGATTTTTGCATCTATGTTCATCAGTGATATTGGCCTGTAGTTTTCTTTCTTTGTGACATCTTTGTCTGGTTTTGGTATCAGGGTGATGGTGGCCTCGTAGAATGAGTTGGGGAGTGTTCCTCCCTCTGCAATATTTTGGAAGAGTTTGAGAAGGATAGGTGTTAGCTCTTCTCTAAATGTTTGATAGAATTCGCCTGTGAAGCCATCTGGTCCTGGGCTTTTGTTTGTTGGAAGGTTTTTAATCACAGTTTCAATTTCAGTGCTTGTGATTGGTCTGTTCATATTTTCTATTTCTTCCTGGTTCAGTCTCGGCAGTTTGTGCATTTCTAAGAATCTGTCCATTTCTTCCAGGTTGTCCATTTTATTGGCATAGAGTTGCTTGTAGTAATCTCTCATGATCTTTTGTATTTCTGCAGTGTCAGTGGTTACTTCTCCTTTTTCATTTCTAATTCTATTGATCTGAGTCTTCTCCCTTTTTCTCTTGATGAGTCTGGCTAATGGTTTATCAATTTTGTTTATCTTCTCAAAGAACCAGCTTTTAGTTTCATTGATTTGTGCTATTGTTTCCTTCATTTCTTTTTCATTTATTTCTGACCTGATCTTTATAATTTCTGTCCTTCTGCTGGCTTTGGGGTTTTTTTGTTCTTCTTTCTCTAATTGCTTCAGGTGCAAGGTTAGGTTGTTTATTCGAGATGTTTCCTGTTTCTTGAGGTAGGCTTGTATTGCTATAAACTTCCCTCTTAGCACTGCTTTTGCTGCATCCCATAGGTTTTGGGTCGTCGTGTCTCCATTGTCATTTGTTTCTAGGTATTTTTTGATTTCCCCTTTGATTTCTTCAGTGATCACTTCGTTATTAAGTAGTGTATTGTGTAGCCTCCATGTGTTTGTATTTTTTACAGATCTTTTCCTGTAATTGATATCTAGTCTCATAGCGTTGTGGTCGGAAAAGATACTTGATACGATTTCAATTTTCTTAAATTTACCAAGGCTTGATTTGTGACCCAAGATATGATCTATCCTGGAGAATGTTCCATGAGCACTTGAGAAAAATGTGTATTCTGTTGTTTTTGGGTGGAATGTCCTATAAATATCAATTAAGTCCATCTTGTTTAATGTATCATTTAAAGCTTGTGTTTCCTTATTTATTTTCATTTTGGATGATCTGTCCATTGGTGAAAGTGGGGTGTTAAAGTCCCCTACTATGATTGTGTTGCTGTCGATTTCCCCTTTTATGGCTGTTAGTATTTGCCTTATGTATTGAGGTGCTCCTATGTTGGGTGCATAAATATTTACAATTGTTATACCTTCCTCTTGGATCGATCCCTTGATCATTATATAGTGTCCTTCTTTGTCTCTTGTAATAGTCTATATTTTAAAGTCTATTTTGTCTGATATGAGAATTGCTACTCCAGCTTTCTTTTGATTTCCATTTGCATGGAATATCTTTTTCCATCCCCTCACTTTCAGTCTGTATGTGTCTCTAGGTCTGAAGTGGGTCTCTTGTAGACAGCATATATATGGGTCTTGTTTTTGTATCCATTCAGCCAGCCTGTGTCTTTTGGTGGGAGCATTTAATCCATTTACATTCAAGGTAATTATCGATATGTATGTTCCTATTCCCATTTTCTTAAATGTTGTAGGTTTGTTATTGTAGGTGTTTTCCTTCTCTTGTGTTTCTGGCCTAGAGAAGTTCCTTTAGCATTTGTTGTAAAGCTGGTTTGTTGGTGCTGAACTCTCTCAGCTTTTGCTTGTCTGTAAAGGTTTTAATTTCTCCATCGAATCTGAATGAGATCCTTGCTGGGTAGAGTAATCTTGGTTGTAGGTTTTTCTCCTTCATCACTTTAAGTATATCCTGCCACTCCCTTTTGGCTTGCAGAGTTTCTGCTGAAAGATCAGATGTTAACCTTATGGGGATTCCCTTGTGTGTTATTTGTTTTTTTTTCCCTTGCTGCCTTTAATATGTTTTCCTTATATTTAATTTTTGACAGTTTGATTAATATGTGTCTTGGCATGTTTCTCCTTGGGTTTATCCTGTATGGGACTCTCTGTGCTTCCAGGACTTGATTAACTATTTCCTTTCCCATATTAGGGAAGTTTTCAACTATAATCTCTTCAAATATTTTCTCAGTCCCTTTCTTTTTCTCTTCTTCTTCTGGGACCCCTATAATTCGAATGTTGGTGCGTTTAATGTTGTCCCAGAGGTCTCTGAGACTGTCCTCAGTTCTTTTCATTCTTTTTTCTTTATCCTGCTCTGTAGTAGTTATTTCCACCATTTTATCTTCCAGGTCACTTATCCGTTCTTCTGCCTCAGTTATTCTGCTATTGATCCCATCTAGAGTATTTTTAATTTCATTTATTGTGTTTTTCATCATTGCTTGGTTCCTCTTTAGTTCTTCTACGTCCTTGTTAAATGTTTCTTGCATTTTGTCTATTCTATTTCCAAGATTTTGGATCATCCTTACTATCATTATTCTGAATTCTTTTTCAGGTAGACTACCTATTTCCTCTTCATTTGTTAAGTCTGGTGTGTTTTGACCCTGCTCCTTCATCTGCTGTGTGTTTTTCTGTCGTCTCATTTTGCTTATCTTACTGTGTTTGGGGTCTCCTTTTCACAGGCTGCAGGTTCGTAGTTCCCGTTGTTTTTGGTATCTGTCCCCAGTGGCTAAGGTTGGTTCAGTGGGTTGTGTAGGCTTCCTGGTGTAGGGAACTAGTGCCTGAGCTCTGGTGGATGAGGCTGGATCTTGTCTTTCTGGTGGGCACATCCACGTCTGGTGGTGTATTTTGGGGTGTCTGTGGCCTTATTATGCTTTTAGGCAGCCTCTCTGCTAATGGATGGGGCTGTGTTCCTGTCTTGCTAGTTGTTTGGCATAGGGTGTTCAGCACTGTAGCTTGCTGGTCATTGAGTGATGCTGGGTCTTGATGTTGAGATGGAGATCTCTGAGAGATTTTTGCCGTTTGGTATTACGTGGAGCTGGGAGGTCTCTTGTGGACCAGTGTCCTGAAGTTGGCTCTCCCACCTCAGAGGCACGGCCCTGATGCCTGGCTGGAGCACCAAGAGCCTTTCGTCCACACGGCTCAGAGTAAAAGGGAGAAAAAATAGAAAGAAAGAAAGAAAGAGGCTATAATATAGTGAAGTAAAATAAAGCTATTGTAAAGCAAAGCTATTCAGACAAAATCTCACCCAGAAGCATATACATATACACTCACAAAAAAAAGGAAAAGGGGAAAAATTAATATATCCTGCTCCCAAAGTCCATCTCCTGAATTTGGGATGATTCGTTGTCTATTCAGGTATTCAACAGATGCAGGCACATCAAGTTGTTTGTGGAGTTTTAATCCGCTGCTTCTGAGGCTGCTGGGGGAGATTTCCCCTTCTCTTCCCTGTTCGCACAGCTCCTGGGGTTCAGCTTTGGATTTGGACCCGCCTCTGCGTGTAGGTCGCCTGAGGGCGTATATTCCCTGCCCAGACAGGACGGGGTTAAAGGAGCCGCTGCTTCGGGGGCGCTGGCTCACTTAGGCCGCGGGGAGGGAGGGGTAGGGAGGAGGCGGGGCGAGCCTGCGGCGTCAGAGGCCGGCGTGACGTTGCACCAGCCTGAGGCGCGCAGTGCGTTCTCCCGGGGAATTTGTCCCTGGATCATGGGACCCTGGCAGTGGCGGGCTGCACCGGCTCCCGGGAGGGGCGGTGTGGAGAGTGACCTGTGCTTACACACAGGATTTTTGGAGGCGGCAGCAGCAGCCCCAGCGTCTCACGCCCGTCTCTGGGGTCCGCGCTGATCGCCGCGGCTTGCGCCCTTCTCTGGAGTTCGTTTAGGCGGCGCTCTGAATCCCCTCTCCTTGTGCGCAGCGAAACAAAGAGTCAAGAAAAAGTCTCTTGCCTCTTCGGCAGCTGCAGACTTTTTCCGGGTCTCCCTCCCAGCCAGCTGTGGTGCGCTAACCCCTTCAGGCTGTGTTCACGCCGCCAGCTTCAGTCCTCTCCCTGCGATCCGAGGTAAGCTGAGCCTCAGCTCCCAGCCCCGCCTGCCCCGGCGGGGGAGCAGACAAGCCTCTCGGGCTGGTGAGCGCTGCTCGGCGCCGAGCCTCTGTGCGGGAGTCTCTCTGCTTTTTCCTCTGCGCCCCTGTTGCTGTGGGATTCGCGCTGTTAGCTGCAGCTCGCGCCCGTCTCTTAAGTTCGTTTAGGCGGCGCTCTGAATCCCCTCTCCTCGCACACCAGGAAACAAAGAGGGAAGAAAAAGTCTCTTGCCTCTTCGGCAGCTGCAGACTTTTTCTCGGACTCCCTCCCGGCTAGCTGTGGTGCACTAACCCCTTCAGGCTGTGTTCACGCCGCCAGTCCCAGTCCTCTCCCTGCGATCCGACCGAAGCCCGAGCCTCAGCTCCCAGCCCCTGCCCGCCCCGGCGGGGGAGCAGAGAAGCCTCTCGGGCTGGAGAGTGCTGGTCGGCACCGCTCCTCCGTGCAGGAACCTCTCCGCTTTGCCCTCCGGACCCCTGTGGCTGCGCTCTCCTCCGTGGCTCCAAAGCTTCCCCCCTCTGCCACCCGCAGTCTCTGCCCGTGAAGGGGCTTCCTAGTGCGTGGAAATCTTTCCTCCTTCACAGCTCCCTCCCACTGGTGCAGGTGCCGTCCCTATTCTTTTGTCTCTGTTATTTCTTTTTTCTTTTGCCCTACCCAAGTACGGGGGGAGTTTCTTGCCTTTTTGGAGGTCGGACGTTTTCTGCCAGCGTTCAGTGGGTGTTCTGTAGGAGCAGTTCCACGTGTAGATGTATTTCTACTGTATCTGTGGGAAGGAAGGTGATCTCTGTGTCTTACTCTTCCGCCATCTTCTCTCCTCCCCCCTCTGATTTCTTCATTGATCCCTTGGTTATGTAGTAACGTATTGTTTATTCCATGTGTTTGTGTTTTTACATTTTTTTCCCCCTGTAATTCATTTCTAATCTCATAGTGTTGCGGTCTGAAAAGATCCTTGTTATGATTTCAACTTTCTTAAATTTATGGAGGCTTGATTTGTGACCCAAGATATTTATCCTGGAGAATGTTCCATGTGCACTTGAGAAGAAAGTGTAATCTGCTATTATCGGATGGAATGTCCTATAAATATCAATTAAATCTGTCTGGTCTATTGTGTCATTTAAAGCTTGTGTTTCCTTATTAATTTTCTGTCTGGATGATCTGTGCATTGGTGTAAATGAGGTGTTAAAGTCCCCCACTATTATTGTGTTACTGTAAATTTCCTCTTTTATAGCTGTTAACATTTTCCTTATGTAATGAGATGATCCTATGTTTGGTGCATATATATTTATAATTGTTATATCTTCTCCTTAGGTTGATCCCTTGATCATTATGTAGTGTCCTTCCTTGTCTATTGTAACATTCTTTATTTTAAAGTCTATTTTATCTGATATGAGTATTGTTACTCCAGCATTCTTTTGATTTTCATTTGCATGGAATATCTTTTTCCATTTCCTCACTTTCAGTCTGTATCTGTCCCTAGGTCTGAAGTGGGTCTCTTGTAGACAGCATATGTATGGGTCTTGTTTCTGTATCCATTAAGCAAGCCTGTGTCTTTTGGTTGGAGCATTTAATCCATTCACATTTAAGGTAATTATTGATATGCATGTTCCTGTTACCATTTTCTTAATTGTTTTGTGTTTGTTTTTATAGGTCCTTTTCTTCTCTTGGGTTTCCCACTTAGAGAAGTTCCTTTAGCATTTGTTGTAGAGCTGGTTTGGTGGTCCTGAATTCTCTTAGCTTTTGCTTGTCTGTAAAGCTTTTGATTTTTCTGTCGTATCTGAATGAGATCATTTCCAGGTAGAGTAATCTTTTTTGTAGATTATTCCCTTTCAACACTTTAAATATATCCTGACACTCCCTTCTGGCTTGTACAGTTTATGTTGAGAAATCAGCTCTTAACCTTATGGGAGTTCCCTTGTATGTTATTTGTCGTTTTTCCCTTGTTGCTTTTAATAATTTTTCTTTCTTATTTTTGTCAATTTAATTACTATGTGTCTCGGCATGTTTCTCGTTTGGTTTATCCTGCCTGGGACTCTCTGCGTTTCCTGGACTTGGATGGTTATTTCCTTTCCCATGTTAAGGATGTTTTCAACTATAATCTCTTCAAATATTCCCTGGCGTCCTTTCTCTCTCTCTTCTCCTTCTGGGACCACTGTAAGGTGAATGTTGGTGCATTTAATGTTGTCCCAGAGGTCTCTTAGATTGTCTTCATTTCTTTTCATTCTTTTATCTTTATTCCATTCCTTGGCAGTGAATTCCACCTTTCTGTCTTCCAGGTCACTTATCCGTTCCTCTGCATCAGTTGTTCTGCTATTGATTCCTTCTAGTGTATTTTTCATTTCAGTTATTGTATTGTTCATCTCTGTTTGTTTGTTCTTTAATTCTTCTGGGTGTTTGTTCTTTAATTCTTCTAGGTCTTTGTTAAACATTTCTTGCATTTTCTCAATCTTTGTCTCCATTCTTTTTCCAAGGTCCTGGATCATCTTCCCTATCATTATTCTGAATTCTTTTTCTGGAAGGTTGTCTATCTCCACTTCATTTAGTTGTTTTTCTGGGGTTTTATCTTGTTCCTTCATCTGGTACGAAGTCCTCTGCCTTTTCAATTTGTGTATCTTTCTGTGAATATGGTTTTTGTTCCACAGGCTGCAGGATTGTAATTCTTCTTGCTTCTGCTCTCTGCCCTCTGGTGGATGAGTCTATCTAAGGGGCTTGTGCAAGCTTCCTGATGGGAGGGACTGCTGGTGGGTAGAGCTGGTTGTTGCTCTGGTCGGCAGAGCTCAGTAAAACTTTAATGTGCTTGTCTGATGATGGGTGGGGCTGTGTTCCCTCCCTGTTGGTTGTTTGGCCTGAGGCGACCTAGCACTGGAGACTGCAGTCTCTTTGGTGGGGCTAATGGTGCACTCCAGGAAGGCTTATGCCAAGGAGTACTTCCCAGAACTTCTGCTGCCAGTGTCCTTTTCCTCACGGTGAGCCACAGCCACACCCTGCCTCTGCAGGAGACCCTCCAACACTAGCAGGTAGGGCTGGTTCAGTCTCCTATGGGGTCTCTGCTCCTTCCACCTGGGTCCTGATCACACACTACTTTGTGTGTGCCCTCCAACAGTGGAGTCTCTGTGTCCCCCATTCCTGTCAAAGTCCTGCAATCAAATGCCGCTAACCTTCAAAGTCTGAATCTCTGGGAATTCCTCCTCCCGTTGCCAGACGCCCAGGTCAGGAAGCCTGACATGGGGCTTAGATCCTTCACTCCAGTGCGTGGCCTTCTGTAGTATAATTTTTCTCCAGTTTGTGAGTCACCCACCCAGTGGTTATGGGATTTTATTTTATTGTGATTGCGCCACTCCTACTGTCTCATTGTGGCTTCTCCTTTGTCTTTGGATGTGGAGTATTGTTTTGGTGAGTTCCAGTGTCTTTCTTTTTTTTTTTTTTTTTTTAAATGAATTGACATGTTTTTATTTATTTATTTATTTATTTATTTTTGGCTGTGTTGGGTCTTCATTTCTGTGCGAGGGCTTTCTCTAGTTGCGGCAAGTGGGAGCCACTCTTCATCGCGGTGCGCGGGCCTCTCACTGTTGCGTCCTCTCTTGTTGCGGAGCACAGGCTCCAGACACGCAGGCTCAGCAGTTGTGGCTCACGGGCCTAGTTGCTCCGTGGCATGTGGGATCTTCCCAGACCAGGGCTCGAACCCGTGTCCCCTGCATTAGCAGGCAGATTCTCAACCACTGCGCCACCAGGGAAGCCCTCCAGTGTCTTTCTGTTGATGATTGTTCAGCAGTTAGTTGTGATTCCAGTGCTCTCGCAAGAGATAGTGAGCGCACGTCCTTCTACTCTGTCATCTTGAACCAATCTCCCTCGTCTTTTGTTTTTATGAGGCAGCTCTGGGCTGGCTCCTGGATGGGGACTGGTCACCAGAAAGACTAAGCCATGATTAGAAGCTTGGGATTTTCAGGCCATCCCCACACCCCGCCCCCATTCTCCACATAGAGGAGAGGGGCTGGAAATGGAGTAACTTGATCTTCCTGTATGATATTTCATAAAATCTCAGTACTGTGGGGTTTAGGGAACTTTTAGGTCAGTGATCTCATCCACGTACAACGAAGGTGATATACCCCAACTCCATGCTGACAGAAACTCCTATGTTCAGGACACTCCCAGACCTCGCCATTTGTATCTGTCTCTTCATCTGGCTGTCCATCTGTATCTTTTATTATTTCCTTTAATCAGTGGTAAATGTAAGTAAGTTCTGTTAGCTGCTCTACCAAATAATTAAATTCAAGGGGCAGGCAGTCATGGGAACCTCAAATTTATAGCCAATTTATACAGAGTTGTGAGTAAGCAGGGGACCTGCTACTTGCAATTGGCATCTGAAATGGGGGGTAGTCTTGTGGGGCTGAGCCCTTAACCTGTGGGATTTGACACTATCTCCAGGTAGTGTCAGAATTGAGTTAAACTGTAAGACATCCAGCTGGTGTCATGGAGAATTGCTTCCTTTGGGGGGAAAAAATCCCCACACATCTGGTGTCAAAAATGTTGTGAGAGTAAAGGAGAAACACAGGAGGTAGGATGAACTAAGTTTTTCTAAAAAGAAACATAAACATGTGAGAAATTAAAATGCTTTCATTAATTGATATCCTTATATTAGCTGTCAATTCCAAATGCAGCCTGCATGATGCTGCTAGGATATTGTAAAGAAAAACATCACATTTGCTCTTAATGATTTTGGAAATGCAAGGTCAAATTCATATATTAAAATCTTATACTCTGTACCAAAAATTGTCTCCTATTTTGAAAGTGGCTCCTAAGACATGGCTTGCCCTTAATTAGTATATGGGCTAAGTGCATAGACTATCTTTGGTCTCAGAGTAGGAGAAAAAATATTATAGAAAACAACTTTGGAATACTGTTCCCCTAAATTCATAGTGCTTCTTAAACTAAAAATATTAGTCAATATTGTTCACATATTTTTTGAGTTTTTTTTTTTTTTCTTTTTGGAAAAATCTCACCCAGAAACCAGCTTGTAGAGCAGATGACATTGGGTGCCCTTGTTGAAGCACCTGACTGAAACATATAGATTGATGCCCAGAGCCATTTTTCCCCCAAGGCGAGTCCTTTCAACAGGAGGTGAGGTTGTGTGCATTAAAGAACAATTTGAAAAACATTGGTATAGACTGTTGATAACTTCTGACTGGTACCAAGTTTTACAAGTAAAAATACATAACAGCCTTTAAGTAAATTCAAACTTTCAGATATGAGTTAAAATTACACCTTCATAAATTCAACCCTTTGTCACATTAACTGAATTTTCATCTTTCTACTTAAGAATAATATTTACTCTCTCCTGTGATGATTTCAAATGTTGAAAAAAATTGTTCCTAGCAATCTCTGAATGATATCCTAGAAAGCTGTTTGGGGAATTTGTGTTAAAAATTCTATATTATGTATTGTATGGGGGCATTATTATCTTTCTATATTATCTACTTCAGAGTTTTTCAGATAAGGGAAAGAAACAGAACAAAATTAAATCTATTTTTCCCAAGTCCCCACAGGGTCTTTGCTAACCCTATGATGTACTTTTGGATTGTTTTTCTTATTTATTTATTCAACAAATATCTGTGGACTGTCTAATATATGCCAAATTCTATTCTAGGTAACAGAATATGACAACAAAATATTCAAAAATTCTTGACTGTATAAAACTTACATTCTAGTAGGAATAGGTTGTCAATAAACAGACACAAATTTAAAAACACTGTATATATAATTATATATATATATACTATAGCTATTTATAGTATGTATATATACATAGTATGTAGATATATCATATATATATACACGTATGATATGGGCTATGGAGAAAAATATAAATAAAGCATGAAAATGAGAATATTATAGGAAAGAGAGATTGTGTAATCTTAAAGTAGGCTGGAAATGCCTCACTGTAGTGATGTTTGAACAAAGACTCTAAGGAGGTGAGAGTGAGCTTTGCCAATAATTGTGGGAAGAGGATTCTAGGCAGCTAAAACAGTAAGTGTAAAGACCCCGAGATGGGAGCTACCTCAGCATTCATGTTTCAAATAGATCTGAGAAGTTGTTGTGCTTGAGTACGTGAACGAGAGCCAGAGCCTTCGAGTGGAGGCTAGTGAAGCACTGGGAGGGTGGTTACACGTGCACTGAGTTGAGCATCATAAGGACCTCAGCTTTTATTGTGAGTGATGTGAGAAGGTGTTAAAGGATTTTGAGCAGCGAAGCATGTTCTCACTCCTGTTTTAAAAGGTTCACTCTGACTTCTGTATTGGAAATTAAGAATAAAAGGGGATCAGGGCAGAAAAAGGGGGTCTAGTTAGTAGGCTATTGTAATAATCCAGGCCAAAGTTGTGGATGACATGGGCCAGGGTGGCAACAGGAGAGGTAGGTTGTGAGGCAAAGTCAGATTCTGAATCCATTTTGAAAAAAGCCTTTCAGACTTTCTGATGACTTGGGTGTGGGATATGAGACAAAGACAAACTCTAACTTCCTCCTTTCTGTTAAACATTACAAAACATTTGTGTGCAAAATTGTTTGTAAATAAAGTTATAACCATAGAGAGCAATTTCCTTATAAACCTGAACCATGGAAAATCTTGGCATGGTAAATACTCATACAACTGTCTGAATGAGAAATGAGCCTGATAATATTAGCAAGAAAAAATATTTTTAAAAATGAAATGTTATTTATAGATAAATATCCTCACCCATATGTATACATACATACACACCCAGAGTTCTGTGAGGGCACAAAAATAGCAGCTGGCAAGGAGTGAGAATTTTTTTAATTTTAATTATAATGTTCTGATTATAGCACAGAGATATATAAATATTTAATATATTATGCTGTATCATAGTAAATTCAGAAATTTAATATTGTTTTTTATATCCTACTATTTCATATTCAAATACATTTTGAATTATTAAATCAGGAGAACTTTAAGCACTCTAACTTAGGGTCTAAAATCAAGTGTTGAATACCATTAAGATAAGTTAAAGACAGTTAATGGCTGCTGCGGTTGTAAACCATGTATAGTATCTGTTATAATTCAGATTGCTACACTCTTGCTACATTATTCCCATACAAATGCAATTTTAAAACTATTTGGAGGGGGTGGAGTCAAGATGGCATACTAGGAGGACATGGAATTCGTGTCTCCTCAGAACTAGGGCACCTACCAGACACTGGTAGGGGACCATGGACACCTAAGGGGATGGGAGGAACCCCCAGTGACCTGTTGTTTCAATTATAGTTTTATTTTTCCTAATATATTTTTTATCTTTCTAATTTTATTTTGTTTCTTATTCTTTGATATTGTACTGCTCCTTTTTTTCTTTCTTTTTTCCTTTTTTTCTTTACTGCTCCACAAAGCTTGAGGGATCTTGGTTCCCAGGCCGGAGGTTGGGTCTGAGCTCCTGTGGTGAGGTCCGAGTCCAAACCACTGGACTAACAGAGAACCTCAGACACCAGGGAATATCAATCGGAGTGAGGCCTCCCAGAGGTCCTCATCTCAGCACCAAGACCCAGCTCTATCCAACTGCCTGCAAACACCAGGGCTGGATGTCTCAGGCCAAACAACCAGTAAGACAGGAATACAGCACCACCAATAAAAAAAAAAAAGGAAACGACAAAAAAATTTGTTACAGACGAAAGAGCAAGGTAAAAATCTACAAGACCAAATAAATGAAGATGAAATAGGCAACCTACCTGAAAAAGAATTCTGAGTAATGATAGTAAAGATGATCCAAAATCTCAGAAACAGAATGGGGAAAATACAAGAAACATTTAAAAAGGATCTGGAAGAACTAAAGAGCAAACAGTGATTAACAACACAATTACTGAAACTAAAAATACTCTAGAAGGAATCAATAACAGAATAACTGAGGCAAAAGAACGGATAAGTGAGCTGGAAGATAAAAAGGTGGAAATAACTTCCAGGGAGCAGAATAAAGAAAAAAGAATGAAAAGAATTGAGGATAGTCTCAGAGACCTCTGGGACAACATTAAACGCACCAGCATTCGAATTACAGGGGTCCCAGAAGAAGAAGAGAAAAAGCAAGGGTCTGAGAAAGTATTTGAAGAGATTATAGTTGAAAACTTTCCTAATACGGGAAAGGAAATAGTTAATCAAGTCCAGGAAGCACAGAGAGTACCATACAGGATAAACCCAAAGAGAAACACGCCAAGACATATTAATCAAACTATCAAAAATTAAATACAAAGAAAAAATATTGAAATCAGCAAGGGAAAAGCAACAAATAATATACAAGGGAATCCCCATAAGGTTAACAGCTGATTTTTCAGCAGAAACTCTGCAAGCCATAAAGATAGTGGCAGGACATATTTAAAGTGATGACAGGGAAAAACCTACAACCAAGATTACTCTACCCGGCAAGGATCTCATTCAGATTCAACGGAGAAATTTAAACCTTTACAGACAAGCAAAAGTTAAGAGAATTCAGCACCACCAAGACAGCTTTACAACAAATGCTAAAGGAACTTCTCTAGGCAGGAAACACAAGAGAAAGAAAACACCTACAATAACAAACCCAAAACAATTAAGAAAATGGTAATACAAACATACATATCGATGATTACCTTAAATGTAAATGGATTAAATGCTCCAACCAAAAGACACAAACTGGCTGAATGGATACAAAAACAAGACCCATATATATGCTGTCTACAAGAGACCTGCTTCAGACCTAGGAACACATACAGACTGAAAGTGAGGGGATGGAAAAAGATATTCCATGCAAACGGACATCAAAAGGAAGCTGGAGTAGCGATTCTCATATCAGAAAAAATAGACTTTAAAATAAAGACTATTACAAGAGGCAAAGAAGGACACTACATAATGATCAAGGGATCAATCCAAGAAGATAATAACAATTGTAAATATTTATGCACCCAACATAGGAGCACCTCAATACATAAGGCAAATGCTAACAGCCATAAAAGGGGAAATCAACAGTAACACAGTAATACTAGGGGATTTTAATACCCCACTTTTACCAATGGACAGATCATCCAAAATGAAAATAAATAAAGAAACACAAGCTTTAAATGACACATTAAACAAGAAGGACTTAATTGGTATCTATAGGACATTCCATCCAAAAATAACAGAATACACTTTTTCTCAACTGCTCATGAAACAATCTCCAGGATAGACCATATCTTGCATCACAAATCAAGCCTTGGTAAATTTAAGAAAATTGAAATCGTACCAAGTATCTTTTCCGACCACAATGCTATGAGACTAGGTATCAATTACAGAAAAAAAAAAAAAACTGTAAAAAATACAAGCTACAGTAATCAAGACAGTATGGTACTGGCACAAAAACAGAAATATAGATCAATGGAACAGGATAGAAAGCCCAGAGATAAACCCATGCACCTATGGTCACCTTATCTTTGATGAAGGAGGCAAGAGTATACAATGGAGAAAAGAGAGCTTCTTCAATAAGTGATGCTGGGAAAACTGGACAGCTACATGTAAAAGAATGAAATTAGAACACTTCCTAATACTATACACAAAAATAAACTCAAAATGGATTAAAGACCTAAATGTAAGGCCAGACACTATAAAACTCTTAGAGGAAAACATAGGCAGAACACTCTATGACATAAATCACAACAAGATCCTTTTTGACCCACCTCCTAGAGAAATGGAAATAAAAACAAAAATAAACAAATGGGACCTAATGAAACTAAAAAGATTTTGCACAGCAAAGGAAACCAAAAACAAGATGAAAAGACAGCCCTCAGGATGGGAGAAAATATTTGCAAGTGAAGCAACTGAGAAAGGTTTACTCTCCAAAATATACAAGCAGCTCATGCAACTCAGTATCATAAAAATAAACAACCCAATCCAAAAGTGGGCAGAAGACCTTAATAGACATTTCTCCAAAGAAGATATACAGATTGCCAACAAACAAATGAAAAGATGCTCAACGTCACTAATCATTAGAGAAATGCAAATCAAAACTAAAATGAGGTATCACCTCACACTGGTCAGAATGGCCATCATCAAAAAATCTACAAGCAATAAATGCTGGAGAGGGTGTGGAGAAAAGCAAACCCTCCTGCACTGTTGGTGGGAATGTAAATTGGTACAGCCACTATGGAGAACAGTATGGAGGTTCCTTAAAAAACTAAAAATAAAACTATCATATGACCCAGTAATCCCACTACTGAGCATATACCCTGAGAAAACCATAATTCAAAAAGAGTCATGTACCACAATGTTCATTGCAGCACTATTTACAATAGCCAGGACATGGAAGCAACCTAAGTGTCCACCGACAGATGAATGGATAAAGAAGATGTGGCGCATATATACAATGGAATATTACTCAGCCATAAAAAGAAACAAAATTGAATTATTTGTAGTGAGGTGGATGGACTTAGAGTCTGTCATACAGAGTGAAGTAAGTCAGAAAGAGAAAAACAGATACCGTATGCTAACACATATATATGGAATCTAAAAGAAAAATTGGCTCTGATGCACCTAGGGGCAGGACAGTAATAAAGACACAGACGTAGAGAATGGACTTGAAGACACTGGGAGGGGGAAGGGTAAGCTGGGACGAAGTAACAGAGTAGCATTGACATATATACACTACCAAATGTAAAATAAATAGCTAGTGGGAAGCAGCTGAATGGCACAGGGAGATCAGCTCTGTGCTCTGTGACCACCTAGAGGGGTGGGATAAGGAGGGTGGGAGGGAGACGCAAGAGGGAGGGGATATGGGGATACACGTATGCATAGAGCTGATTCACTTTGTTATATAGCAGAAACTAACACAACACTGTAAAGCAATTAAACTCCATTAAAGATGTTTAAAAAAGAAAAATGAGGCAGTTATCCAGATAGCTCAGCTAAATGCTCTCCCCTTAGCATCAAAATCCTTTTCCTAATTTAGATTCTTAAAGCAAATAAAATATTGCTCCCTTCAGTTTATCACAAAAACAAAAACAAAAACTGTTTGGTGTTCTAGATAACTTTAATTGAAGTGCAAATATATTTTGCTTCTTTCAAAGATGAATCAGTTTGAGAGCTGTGTCTGTATGTATGTTTATGTATTTAACTTTATATATTACTTAGGTAATGATACTTCCTCATCAGTTTGGGGTCCCTTACTCTGAAAGATAAAAACACAATAAAATTAAGACATGGGTGAGTTTTAGTGGAATTCAGCACAAAATTTAATTCCTGATTTTCTGGCAGCCAAAGTGAAAAGAGAAGCATTATAGGTTATGGCTGCTTCATTAGCTAACAAAAGAAGATAAAAATGAAGCTCTTTAGGGTCCATAAGCATTTTGGTTGGTCTGAAATTAAAGAGGAATATATTGTACTAGGTTTTAAGTAACCTCATTTGCTTGTGATGAACCATGCTTTTAATAGTAAGAGCTACGTGGAAAAATTAGATTCAGTTGAATTTAACAAACTTTTCTTGATGCTCATTTTCACATGAGGTTAAGAGTTGAGATAAAGAAAAAATATGTAGAAGACCTTGCCCTCAAAACCAGTACTTTAGTATTGTTAGATGTTAAAGGGCGAGGGGGGAAGATGAGAGTCAATGAGAGGATTCAGTAGGCCACAACTCAAACAAATGCCTTAGTCTTTACTCTTTTATGTGGGTGACGATTGCATGCGAAAAGTTTTATGTTGAATAAGAGGCATGTTGGGAATTGAATTTTTAAAATAATTTCACTCTGGCAATGTGTGAAGGATGGTTTATATAAAAGCAGAAATTGAAATCAGGAAAGCCAGTTAAAAATATATTCAAAAGTCAAGGCCAATATTGCTCAAAATATGGACCACAGTTGCCTGCATTAAAATCATGTGCTGCTAAGAAGGCAGTGAGATGTCTGGCTCCTGGCCAGAAACCTAAGTGTGATTCTTCAGGTCTGACCATGGGCAGTTACAAAGGATTTACCTGGCAGGCCCCTTGGGAGAAGCTGCACTCCCCAACCACGACTTTGTGTACAGACAGTGCATTATATCAAGGACTAACACCCCCTCACCAAGCCCCCCCGCCCCCCACTGACCATGCTCTTACATGTAGTTGCATTCCCAGCCTGGATACCTCCAGTTGGAGGCCGCTTTATTAAGGATCTTCAGCAGAGGAATTCCTCAGGTGCCTCTGCTTGGACCTCCTTATCAGGGAAAGAGGGGCTCCTTGAAGACCCTTTGCTCCACTCTTATTCAGTACTCAGTACTTTTCCACTCCTAGTCTTTTCCTCCTGCCCCCAGGTGTCTGGGTCCATAAAACTGCAGGAGCCGCGTGTCTAGGCTGATCTACTTGTCCCTCAACTGGTGCCCTTGAATGAAGAAACATGGACCAGGAGGGGAGTCGGTGGGCACTTTCTCCTGTTTAGCTTTTGCTTATACTATCCCAGTGAGTGATTCAGGGCTTGACTGTTACTTTCATTTTGTCTTGTCTTAGTTAGCTACCTTGGCACCTGGCAGCTCAACTTTCTCTGAAGCTCAGCTCAACCCTTGGTTGGGAGCTCTCCCCCAACAAAGTAGTTTAGGATTTGGAGTAGCAGACCTAGGAATCTGCATATTTAACAAGCTACCCAGATAACTCTTTTGTATATTTTAGTAAAACACTGGTCAAATTAGTGGATGAAATGGGTCTAAACTCAGCCAGTGGTGGTGGATATGGAAAAAAGTTTCCAGACACTCAGGAGTCAGAGTGAGAATTAGGGACTTATTAAAATTATAGAAGAAAAATGAGTGAAAAATGAACTAACATCAACCAAAAGTGGAAATAGAGGAGAAGGAGCAGTATGGACACAATGAGTTTTTAGATATGTGTAGGATGTTCAGAAATAAATTTTCATTTTGCAGTTGGATGAGTGAATATATGAACTTAGATCTTAGGAAAAATCTAGATGTGAAATAATGATTTGGAAGTTAGCAATATGTGTAGAGGCGGGGAGAGGTTAAAACCATGACAGTAAATAAGAAAACCAGGGAGATAGTATGGACTGAAATGAAGGTAGATCATGGAACCCAAGAAGCCATTTGATAAGCAGGTGGAAGAAGTGTCCAGTGGAGGTTGAGAAGAAGGGTCGCTGTTTTTTACAAGTATTTCTTTTATGGACTCTTGATAAATCCAAAAGTATAATGTGAAATTCCAACTCTGTGAAGGCATTTACTTAGGTAAGTCAAGTGATATTTCTCAGCTACACAGGTTTTTGGAGATCTGTCTTCCTGTGGGCTCTCCCATGCCAATAATTTCAACTGATTTTTTCACAAGAGATAATTGCATAATAGATAACCCAAAATTAAGATTCTAGTCAAGAATGTGAATGTGGGTTTCCATTATTCTACCAACCAAAGTGGTAATGTGAGCATCTTCACCCCTAAATCCGTATTTATTATTATATTTTGCGGTTTCAACTGAGGTAAATGATTGATAAGAGAATACAGAAATTTGCTTAGGGACCATTTAAATTTAATGAATTTCTTAGTAACATTTCCTGAAGTCTGTTTAATATTTTCTCTTGGAGACTATTCTGAGTATTTCTTGCTTCTTTTCAGTCTCTGAATAAATTGCATCAGTGATTTTTATCTCTAAGTTGTAAGAATTGTTAGAATCTAAGCACCCTGAAGTACATTAAAATAAATACTAAAGAGTTATAAAATTTATAGGGTGAACTGGGCCAGGAGTAGTTTGTAGTAGTATATATTGCTTTTTAAGAAATCATTAGTAATATTGATAAGATGTCCAAATGCCCCAGATTGCTTGGAACTGAGGGGCTTCCCAGGATGGGTGACTTCCCCAGGATGGGTTTTGTGAGGGAAAAGTTTCTCACAAACTGGTACAAGTTGGTCACTCTATTAAAATACTCAAAATGCTAGAAGTTAGATTTCTTCTGTGTGTGTGTGTGTGTGTGTGTGTGTATGTGAGATGAGAGAGGGAGAAAGAGCACGAGCTCTATTTTGCTCTCCATCCCCCAAAATCCATACTCACATTTTTCTAAAATAATAGACATTTAGTTGGGCATATGGTAACAAACTAAAGACATTTTTGGCCTCCCTTGCAGCTATGTGTGGCTATGTAACTACATTCTGGATAATGAGATGTCAGTGATAATGATTTGTGGAACTTCTGGGTTAGCTTCTCTAAGAAGGAAGCTGTTTGCCCTCCATTATCTCTTTCCTCTCATCCATGAGCTGAGAAGTGATGACTCATGGAACAGTCATCTTAGGTCCAGAAATGAAAGCCATGAAATCAGAACAGCAGGGCTACCCCAGTAGCCTTGGGTGATTCACATTTAAATCGTTATTATATGAATAAGAAATATATTCCTATTTTATTTTGAGGACTCTCAGTTATAGTAACTTATCCTATACCCTAAAACAGAGGGATTGTTGTCAAGATCCTTGGCTTCTGATTTCCATGATCCATTTCTATTTCTTGTCTTCTCATATAACTCCTTACTCTCATAAGTGTGAGCTTTCTTCTCTTCCTCTTTTTTGTTGGAGAACACATAATATGAATTAAACTCTATGATATGTTATCACCACATCAGTTTCTTGCATGTTTTAGTTGGGGGAGATGAAGAAATTTAGAAAATCCATTTCTTTTCTTTCTCTTAACAAAGCCTGTCTTGCAAGGTTGCTTACTTTCTGGGTACTGGAATATCCTATCTTTGGTATGAGCTTATTCCTTGCATTTCTTCTTTATTACAGTGCCTTGAAATGTCTTAATTATTTAAGTGATTTTCTACAGTGGTAGTATCTTCTTTTTTTTTTTTTTTTTATAACTTTTATTTATTCATTTATTTATTTTTGGCCACATTGGGTCTTCGTTGCTGTGCACGGGTTTTCTCTAGTTGCGGTGAGTGGGGGCTACTCTTGGTTTCGGTGCGCGGGCTTCTCATTGCGGTGACTTCTCTTGTTGCGGAGCACAGGCTCTAGGCATGCAGTCTTCCGTAGTTGTGGCTCGCAGACTCTAGAGCACAGGCTCAGTAGTTGTGGTGCACGGGCATATTTGCTCCGCGGCATGTGGGATCCTCCCAGACCAGGGCTCGAACCTGTGTCCCTTGCACTGGCAGGCAGATTCTCAACACAGTGGTAGTATCTTTGATTTAAGTCCATATCAGGAAAACTTCCCTCCTTTTCCTTGGTGGCGTCTGGGTTCAGTAGAGTCATGCCTGATGTCACAGCACTGGGAGGACAATATCTGGTCCTCTGTCAGCATCTGTACTTACGGTTTCCTGCTGTGCTATAACTAACTGATCCTATGTGCCTAGTCCTAAGCTTCTCATATCTCTGTGTTGCCATTGACTAAAATGGTCCCTTGCCAATCCAATCACAGGCTGGATGGAGGTATCAAAGCAGCATCGTCTGCTGCAAAGTCATCTTGTTTCTGCCGTAACAGTGACTTTCTTTCTTTGATTGATCTCCAAAGATCAGCTCAGCAGAGTGTCTCCTCTTGCCATCACTCACCAAGATACCCTGCATTGTAAGACCAACACTTGAACACCTCACATAGAACTTCTGCTTGTCTTGGCTGACCCACAAATTACACATACCTAGGGAATAATGGAAGAAATCCCCTGTGTTCTAGGTCTACCCAAAGTATCCCAAAATCACATGTAACTCTTGCTTTATGTGTAAATATTATTCTATCCTGCTCCAAATAAGATAATTTTGTGGCTTTATTTTATGGGGAGGAAATCTGGTTAGCAAATTATTCTTTCTATTCTCTTTATTTCAGGACCTGGCTCTTGGATGTTGGAATTCCAGGATTACACTCTTCATTTCTCTTGGTATTTCTAAAGGGGCTTCTCTTTCCATTGGGCAGGGGGGATGAGGTCCAGTTTGAGAGAGAGAGGTGGTCGATTACACTAAAAATTTACAATTCCCAGAAAACTATTAATACATTATAATTTTATATACCAATCCACCACATGTATTTCCTATCTTGATCAATGTATCCTAATAAATAGACCTCTGTTCAAGAGCCCAGCTCTGCTCATCCTTATTCAGGACAGTCAGGTGAGTAGCCATAATCCTCTCTTGACACAGATCCACCCAGGACACCTGTCATACATAACTAGGGTAGGTTTTATTTTTATCTTGTTCTTACCTGTAATTCTCCTCTCCGACCTTCTAGTTATTCTCCTTCAACAAAGAATTAGGTTAAATTTACACTTATGCATGTCAAGCTACTCCATAAATGGGAAGGTGAAATTCATATTGCTTCTTTTCAGTCAATAATGAAATCTAAATATAGACATGTTTTCCATTCCAAGGGGAAAATGTATTTTCTCTTTTCTGTAGCCAAGGAATTTTATGCCGTTGGGAGTAGGGAGATGAATAGAACCCAGCAGGTGATAATCTTAGTCACCATCAGCTCAGGTGTGCTTATTTTATTCTTAGCGGCTCTTTAAGGGCAAACCAGGGCACTGGGAGGGGATGTTGCAGTGATTTATAGATGGACCTCCTCTGCCCCCACCCCACACTTGAAAAAGAGCAGTCCTACCTTACTTAGCTCTTTTTATTGGGATTATACATAAGATGTTGGTTGGAAATTTTTTCCTCTGCCATGGTGCCTATAATTTCCACAACTATAGTAGTTTGACATTGAAAACAATTTTTTTCTGGCCAAAGTTGCAACCTAGTTTGCTTGAGTTAATTCTAAGTTCTAAGATTTAAATGGAGTTTGTTAGGGAAAATGGAATAACCAGTAAACTATATTATATTAATGAATGACTTTAATTAGAAGTATTAATTAACTGGCTTTAATTAGAGGCAGAAGTAATATTAAAAATATGTGACTTCAAATCATTTCTCTTTTCAGTGCTTCTGGCCAGAAAGTAGTATTTATCCACAATGCCAGAAGTGTAAATACTAATTGGTCCTAGCTTTAATTTACTGAAGATCTAGTTTAAATATAATTAAATTGAAAATCAGTAGATAAAATAATCAAGAAAAATTGTTAATTTAGGAAAAAGACTGAGTTTATTCTCTAACGTTTTGTATAATTAATTTATGTAACTAATTGCGTATAAGGTGTAGCCTACCATACTTTATTTTTATTCTAAACAAAATTTGCACAGACAGTAATAGAGATGCTATAATTGGTTTAGTTGTATGGACATGTGTATCTATGAAATGTTAACTACTTAATACTCTTAGAACAAAAAAATGTTAACATAGATGTGAAAGGCAAGGTAAATGAATAATTCCAGAGTAAAGATCAAAAATGTCTGGGTAAGGGTATTCCTGATCAGGGTAGGGTCTTTAAAATAAAACTTCCTAATAATACTATACTACTGCCTGTACCGATTTTAGGTAAAATAAATACATTGAAGTTGTAAATAAAACCATTCTGCAAACATTGATGGAAGTAGAGAGCAGAAAGTTTCAAAATTCCTTGAGCAATGAAAATAATTTTAATAATAAAACTTCTTTAGAAATACAAGAAGCTAGATGCAATTCTAAAGAATAGTAGTTGCCAAGTTAAGCTGGGTCTAAGGTAAAGTGTTTTCCCCTTTCTTTTGTTGAAGTATATTAACTTTAAGCTACTTGCTCTACCTTAAAAATCTTTACCTTTTGTACATATATAAGTGATGCTCTTCTCTGCATAAAACTTACCCAAATGCAAGCTTCTCCTGAATTCTCTTACATTAACCTGAGTGGTAGCTGCCATCACTCTGTGCATAGGTCTGTTGCAAACTCCAAAAACAGTGTTTTGGTTGCAATTCATATGCCACATATTTCTCTGTAAATAAGTCATCTTAGTTAAGAGGAAGAATAAATCAAAATTTTTCAGACAGGATTCCCCTCGTGCCTGATCTTTAATTTTGTAAATACTGTGGGAAATCTTTTCACTGAGATTTCTCATGTCCTTTTATTTTTGCCTAACAGCTCCAGGTAGATCTTTAGTCTAAATATTTACGTTTTAAAGTATAGCCTTTCACAATTTAATATGAATATTAAGGGTCTTTTTAAATGAAAGTTCTGATTCAGTAGGTTTGGCCTGGAGCTTGAGACACTGCCTTTGTAACAAGTATTGATAATAAGTGATATTAATACTGCTTGGTCCATGGGTCATACTTTGAGTATCAAGGTTCTAGATATTGTAGGCTTCCTTTGACTTCTGCTTAAAAAATGTCCTCAAGCACAACATCCAAATATGTTTTTACAAGTGTTGCAATTAATTTTGATCCTGGTAGGATGGACAAATTTTGAGAAACACTATGCTGTATTATCTGCCAGTTGCTTAAAGATGCTAGTCTCTCGGGTTTCCTCCAAGGTTCTGCTTGACCTGGTTACTATAGTATTAATGTAACAGTTTTAGTGAAAGACGTATCTTCAACTTACATTTTCAGAAATATTTTGATTTGGTAAATTAATCTTGTTCTTAATATTTTAGGTTTTCTGGGCTATATGATTCGTTGCAACTACTCAACTCTGCCATTGTAGCATGAAAGCAGCCACAGACAATAGGCATAGACATGGGTGTGCCTATGTTTCAATAAAACTTTATTTCAGAAAACAAGAGGCAGACTAGATTTGTCCCAAAGGCTGTAGTTGTCCCACCCCTGTTCTAGTCGATTACCCACAGCATATACATAATTTCTTCAAAATATATTAATTTTAAAATAGAAACTAGTTTATGGCTCAATGCTATATTATAATTAAAAGAATAACTATTATGATTCTAACTATTTTAATTATAGACATAGATTTATATCTGCTTTAATTTTTTTAACATATTTCATATGAAACTAACTTCAATCTATGAGATTACCAACATATTATAAATGAGAAAATCAAGATTAAGAGAGATTAAGTGACTTTTCAGTATTACATCTTTAGAAAGCAAAGGAGCCAGGTCCTGAGAAAACCTTATGGCTCTAAGTCCAGTGTTCCTAAGTATTCAACTTTTTTGAGGAGATCACACAATTAATAAACTCAGAGTAGCCATATTGATTCCACAAACTAATAGAAGCCATATTAACTCTTGTATTATCTTAAAAATGAGAAGAGTATACTATTTTAAGTTTTGCATTTCATGGGAATTGAGTTTTCTAGAGTCAGGTAAAATTTTCTTGCCAAAGTTTTATACTTTTAGTTGTAGAGACAATTTTATTCAACTTATTATATTCTGGTACATTAAATATTCATTCATACAATGAAACTTAGATGGAGTCAAGAAGTAGAAAAATATGTCTTTGTGCATTCTTAAGGAAAAATTTCACTATTGGGAAAATAGTATTGGTTTATTAACAATTGTGGCCATTTTGAAGATACCTTATTTAAATATTCAGCAGCACATCCAAAAATGTTTAAATGGATGCTGAAAATGATCTTGAATACCTCAATTCTGTTTCTATGCTACTGTCTGGAAGAACATCCAAATTTATGTAAATAAATTATAATACATACCAAATGCATTCAAGTAAAAGCCACCTACCATGTAGGTAATATCTACATAGTGTTACATCATTAAAACGATTATTTTTAGTTGTAAGGATGAATAGAGCTTCCCAAATAGCTATTTACCATACAGGCTTTCACTGAATGAGTGGGTACCAGATCCTGAAATGTGACAAAATGCTTTGTTTTCTTTTAGATGTAATAAATTATTTGTGATATCCTTAGAAGTTATTAAAAGTAATTTTTCCTTACCTAAGATACTTAAATATGATATAAACTGATTAGTTTTTATTATTTAGCAGACCATTTATAGTACTATGTAAGAGTTTATATGATGAAAATTTTAGACAACCAAATGACTTTTTTTTTCAGGCAAATTGCAATGATTTTAGAATCTGTATTTTCTTATAAGAAAATAAGTTTTATGTAATCTTGACTGCATATGTCATGGATCATTATCCACAAAACCATCAGGCTTATGCCCCAAACGTTTATATCTAGGTGTGGAGGATAAGGGAAGCTCTAGGTTAGCATTTATCGAAGTGTAGTCCATGCAATTTGAGGAGTTCATTAGACCCTTTTAGGGGGTCTGCATGGTCAAACTATTTTCATAATAATAAATTAATAATAATAACAGTAGTCCACTATGCTGACATTTCCAATGAGATACAAAAGCAATGGCGAATAAACTGCTGGCACTCCTTAGAATCAACGTGGTGGCACCACCACCTAAGAGAGGAGTTCAGACACGTGAATGAAGCGAGGAATAGCTGCTGTTAGATGTTTGAAACAGTTTTGCAAAGGCTTGCTTCTTCCCATCTGCTATTCTTGTATCTCCTTTTTCTTTCATTTTCTGATTATTGTATAACTTTGGGGAAAATGGCATCTTTATTCTTATTTTAAGAACAGTAAAGGGAAAGTGCTGAGAAAAACAAGAAAAGAGAAACTTTGATGGGAAATAGGGGTGGAGGAAGTTTTGCACAGGGCAAGTGCAGATATATATGTCTATGGAAAGAGCGCACAGAGATCAGCCTACTACTTTACTTTATTCGCCAGCTACCATGTGAGACTCCTTTTCCAACATCACTTAATTAAAGTGGCCTGGTGTCATGACAAAGGAAAATGTTGCCAGTTCTTTGATCCCCTTTCCTGTCTCTGCCCCATCTCCCTATTTCTGCCTCTTAACCACCCGCCCTGTACCCACACAGTGGCATTTGGACAAAGGCAAGAAAAGTCTTAGCCCCTTCATCTAGTACCATTAAGTCATGCCTTTTAGCCCTGCAACCTTTCATCTGTATTAAGTGATGGAGATACATGGATATTTTATCCTCTAAAATTTTTCTTATGAAATACATTGCATATGTTGATAAGGCAGGGGAAGGAGGACCCTAAAGGCTATGCTCCTGTAATAAACAAAGGCACTATGATTTTCTTAAGAGAGTATGTCCAGGCAAGTGTTTATACCCTTGTTTTAATGCACCTGGAACTGAATTTCTATCTGTAATTTGGAAGTAGAAACTAGAGGAAAGCTGAATTGTTTTACACATTAGAAGAGAGAGGAATTTAGCAGAGGAGTCAGGAGACAGAGTCCAGAGTAAAAGAGAGCCAGAGGAAAACAAAACCATACAGTGACAAGAAGGGCTTTGGTGATCAGAAATGCTGCTTGAATAGTTTTTGTTTTCTGTGTGTGTGTAGTGTGAAATAAACGTTCTTTACCACCTTCTTTATAACAAGTATTCAGCAAAATGCACACTTCTCTCTAATGCATTTTTGTGATTGAATTCTTTTAGAGGACACAAGAAAATAGGAGTTATATGTGTGAATTGATAAGCAAAAAGAGGCTGCTTCTATAAATACAAGGTTGAGGAATGATAGACAGCTGATATCACAGTCCTAATTCCAGTTTCCAGGAAAGGGCTCTGATTGTCTCAGTTTGCCTTTTTCACCCTTCCTGCACCAATGAACTGTGGCCCCAGGGTACAACTGTGTCACTTTGTACGAACATGACTTCTCCTCCTGCTTCCATATGGATGAGGTATTGTTCTCAGAAAAGTAGGAGATGGGGAATGGAACATTTAAATCAAGTGGTGTTCCTATTTCTTTTTTCCTTACAATACTATTTCAGCTAATAAGATACTGAGCCAGGATTCAAATTTTAGCATGTAGAACTTCAAACCAAAATCGCTTCCATTTTGTCTCCTACTAAGAACGCTTGCATAGAAACATGAAAACCAATAAAACATGCAAAAATTGATATGTTGTAGATAGGTATGAACATGAGAAATGGTTACAGAGTTGAGTTTTCCAAATTTGGAAAATTATTTTAGGGTCATTAGTTTTGACTGCATGTATCCTTTATAAGAAACTTGGATGTTTTGTGGCCAATTATTATAAGGAAAAGTATTACTGGAAGCAGTTGAGAAGTAATTAGAAAAAGGGAAATTAACTTATTTGCTTAGAGAGTAATTACATGAGTAAAATTTCCTTTTAATTTTTAATTAAGTTATGACTTTAAAGATTTACCATAAAATTAATAATAGGAGACTCAGACCCACTGATCTGTGATTTGCTTGAAAATTTGATTTTTTAACTTCTTTTATTGGTTGTGTGACTTTTATTTTCACTAAAATGCTAGTATTCTATTAACAAAGTCTTGCTTTATGTTGCTTAAAAAATAGTATAAAGTCAGTTCTAAAATGTTAAAAATTCAAATTTCCTAAATTCTAACCAGGCAATCATTAAATATTTAAGATTATGTACAGAGAAACATAATGAAGAATGGACCATATGAAAGTATAGAATTTGTCTCAGAGAAGAGTATTTCCTGAATGCAGCTGGATAATTTGAATAAATCAAAATTGATGTAGCTCTCAGTTAAATAATTATGAGTAATAGTTACTTTTAATAATAGTAAAAGAACCGTTATTATTTTCAACTTTGTAGTGTTTGGATTAATTTTATTTTCATTTGTTTTCTCACTTTTAACTTTATCCTTTTCTACCACAAATGGGAAACTTTTCTCAGTCTTCCTTAACAGTGGAACTAAAAGTTCAACTGAGAGGCAATATGGTTTCTAATAATGCTTTGACTGTATCTTAGAGTACTGTAACTTGATTATTTGGAAGGATGCAGAAATGGTTCACTTTAAAGTATGATAAAAACTTACATTCTCATCAAAGCAAAAGGGAACAAAATTATATCTGGGTACATTGGCACCATTATCATCTATAATGCCTGATGGAGAATGGTTCCGTGATGTTACTGGAAAGAAAAGATGTTCCTACTGGGCAGAAATTGAGAAATCCTAGAACTGAGGCATAGAAGGGTCCTGGGGAATCTAATTCAACCTCCTTTCATCTCACAAATGAGGAAATTGTTGTTTAGAGAATTCAAACATGCTCAAGGTCACACTGTTAGTTCTCTCTCACTTTTAAGCAGGTCATGGAAAATGACTTCACTGTCTGAAAATGAGGTTTTTATTTAAAGATAATGCCAAAAAATTAAAATTAAAATTAAAGGCCACTTTAATTAAGAGATGTTGGAAAAGGAATCTCACATAGTAGCTGGTGAATAAAGTGAAGTAGTAGGCTGATCTCTGTGCTCTCTTTCCAACTGTTGAAGAGGGATGTGGCTATGAAGTGACCCTTTCTGTCTACTGTTTAAGAGAAGGGAATAATTTCCACATGTTGTTTCTTACAAGAAATAGAGAAAATTTTCAACCTTATTACCAGTTTTCATTGGGCAGAAGCAGCTAGGAAGCAGTGGTAACAAGCCCACATACCAATGGAAATTGACCATGATGTGACTTTGCTAGCCAAGCCAAAGTGTTTAACATTTAGATTGTTTTCCAGTTAGCTGCTTTTAAAAACAATTTAGGGCATAATGTCTTATGATACTTTAAACCGGATGTCTCTGTTTCTAGGCTTTAAAAATTTATACAAATTATGCACTATAATATAGCAAACCAAATTTTAGTGTGATTCCACCTGTTTAAACACTTGTATTTCTCAAGTACAGTTAAAATTTGTGTATATGTGTGTATGCATATATATATACATATAAAGTTTATCAAAGTGATACATTAAAATATCAAGTAATACTTTCTTACCATTAAGTTTCCCTCTCCAGACTTTCAATTATTTTAGCTGTTTCTTTTAGTATTACCTCCACATATTTGATATTTACCAAATTTAGTTAATAACTGTTTGTTTTCTGTTACAATAAGGGTTTAATTCACTTATATAACTACCTGTTCCTCTTCCATCCTCCTGTTGTAATTATACATTATTTATTTATTTATTTGGTTTAATATGTAAATTAATCAAAGGAACACCCAAAACAATAATCATCTCTCTCCCCCTTCCTCCCTCCCTTCCTTCGTTCCTTCCTTCCTTCCTTCTTTTGAGGTTCTAATTGTTTTTCTTTTCTAACGTTTTCTAATACCAAATACTTACCTGGTCCTTTTTATCTACTTGGTACTATTTTAAGTGTTTCACATACATTTGCTCAATTTATCCTCATAATAATCTTATAATGTTGGCACTATTATCACTATTTTATAAACAGGGAAACTGAAGACCAGAGAAGGTGAGTCAATCATAAAAAGCCAGAAGCTCCCAGTGAGGGATAGAGCTAGGATCTGGACCCAGACAGTGTGATTTCAGAGTCATACTGCTAAACACAATATTAGTGTCTTGTTATATTTAGTTTTTCAAAAGCTCAAACATATGAGACATTTCTATCATTTATTTCCCGTCAGGAAAAAATTGCCTCCCAGAGTTTGTTTTTTATTTTATTTTACTTCATTTTATTTTAGTTAGCATTAGAAAATGAAAGAAGAAAAAGACTATTAGACCATGTTTCCAAGTGACTGTGGAAAATGAGAATTACTGTTTGACTTTTTACTGCTCCAGAAATGTCATCTGATCAGGACTCTAATGACATGTGAGGAATAAAAGAAAGTTTGTTTCAGGTTAAGAGAGAAACTTAGAGAACTGCCTCAAAGGGTCCTTTCCTCAATAGATCCAATCCCCTCAATTTTCTCGGTCAACCCTAGAACCTTCTCTTAGTTCCTGCATTTTGTTGATAGCTGAGGTCTCAATTTAACCTTAATGAATTTTTTAAAGAGATGATTTTGTATTGTTTTATAGTTTCAGTTTCCTGTGCACTTCCTGGCTGTGACACAGCTGCCCATCTGGTTGTTTCAGACCTGGCTGCTTTCCTCTCTTCCCCTCCCTGCTTAGTCTCAGCATCCCTTCCCTACACAAAAGGGGAAGGAGGGCCACCTGCCATCAGTCAGCCATCCCTAACCTGCAGGCTCTCTGCTCTACCCTGTTTCCAGGTGGTCATCCTCAGGAATCTGTAAGGATGGACTTAGCATTAAGGCTCAGGTATTAACCATTCTGTTCTCAACTTCTGGCACTTTCACTGAGTAAACTTAAAAAAAATGCTTAGATTAAGCTTACTGTTAAGAATAAATAACAGATTTGGCTTCATGATGTAGAAAGCTGGGAGAGCTATTTTCCCTTATTTAATCAATTATTTTCCACAGTAGAAACTTTTGGATGAATTGAACCTCTGGGTAAAAATTGTAGTGGTTGCTATAATACAAAAAGGAATCTCACCAAATCTCACAAACACAATGTTATTTCATATTAAAACTTGATGTAAACTCTTGTCTCATTTTTGTCTTTGCCATACAGTAAATATTCCTTTCTTTGGTTCCCACCAATCAAATTCTAGATGCTCTTGATTTTAAGCTCCTGGGAGGCTGTTAAAATGCACTGCCCCCTCAGGCAGACCTGCATGGTCAGGCCATTCAAAATGGCTGCTTTCTTGCTCTCTGTACAGCGCCTGCCCACCTAGGCCCTGCTTCACTCACATGACTATCCAATCTTCTTAATTATAGGGCTTAATTAGTCCTTGGTAACTGATGAGCCCACCTGACATCAATTTCTCCTATAAATGGTATCCTCCTCCCCTGAGTAGCAAAGACTGCTACCATGTCCTGCCCGCCGTCTGCAGCACAACATGGTGTGTCCTCCAGCACCCTTTATGTAAGATCCCCTGTCCCATAGACCATTAATATCTCTGTCGCTGTCTCTGGGTTCTTTCTTCCATCTTGAGGCTGGGCAACGTCAAAGCTTGCAGGCCTGTGGGGTGCAGCCAAACACAGACTGTAAAGCAAATCAGAAGTGAAGGGAGCTAGAGTCATTGTGAGTTCATCAAGGACCATGACTTCATGAGATGTAATAAGTCACAGGTAGGGAGGAGGGACAAGATAGGGGCAGGGGATTAACAGGTACAAACTACTATGTGTAGAATAAACAGGCTATAAGGATATATTGTACAGCACAGGGAATATAGACAGTATTTTATAATAACTATAAATGGAGTTTAATCTATAAAAATTTAAATCACTGTGTTGTATACCTGAAATTAATGTAACATTGTAAATCAACTAAACCTCAATTTTTTAAAAGTCACAGGTATTAAATAGGTGCATGAAAAATCCAGTCAAGCTCCAGACAAGCGCTGAGATCCTAGGAATCTAATCCAGAGAGTAAAAATGTGTTACAACTTCAGGTATGCTGGAGGACAGCGTGCCAGTAATTTCTAGGGTCACCCATTCACCAAGGATAGAATTATTGAGAATCAAGCCTTTGGGAAACAGGGGTAAAAAGGGTAAGATGAGAGAACATCCCCACAGTGGGCTGAAGACAACAGGACTCTCTGTTACCCCAAATTCAAAGTGATCTGTTGCGAGTGGTGGAGCTAGGGAGTAGTGGTTTAAGACACAGATGTGAAGGAGACAGAAAAACTACAGGACCCACCCAAGGGACTATAGAAGTGGGGGCCAGTAAGTGACCTTATTTCTCCATGGACTGTTTAGAGAAGTTGTCACTTGATATTGTTCATAAAGCTTTTAGCCTGTTGACTCTATTTTTTATTGTGATAAAGTATACATACATCAAATTTACCATTTTAAACATTGAAGTGTACAATTCTGTGATATTAAGGACATTCACATTGTTTATACAACCAATCTCCAAAGCTCTTTTCATCTTGTGAAACTGAAATTCTATGCTCATTAAACAACAACTCCCCATTCCCCCTTTGCTCCAGCCCTGGAACCTACCACCTACTTTCTGTCTTTACCAATTTGACTACTCTAGGCATTTCATATAAATGGACTCATACAGTATTTGTCTTTTTGTAACTGGATTATTTCACTTAACCTAATGTCTTCAAGGTCATCCATGTTGCAGCATGAGTCAGAAATTACTTATTTTTTAAAGCGGAATAATATCCCATTGTATGTATATATCACATCTTGTTTATCCATTCATCTATCCATGGACACTTTGGTTGCTTCCACCTTTTGACTATTGTGAATAATGCTGCTGTGAGCATTGGTATACAGATATTTGGTCAAGTCCCTGCTTTAATTTCTTTGGAGTATATACCTAGAAGTAGAATTGCTGGATCATAAGGTAATTCTGTTTAAGTTTTTGTAGAATCGCCACAGTATCTTTCACAGTGACCGCGGAATTTTATAATCCCACCAGTAATACAGAAAGGTTCCAATGTCTCCACATCCTTCCCAACATTTGTTTATTTATGTATTTCCTACTGACTTACTTATGTAATAACAGCCATCCTCATGGCTAGGTATCGCATTGTCTCATTGTGGTTTTGCTGACCTGATGACTCTTAGGGCTAAGCCCGTAAGAAATTTCCAAAGACTTCTTCTGCTATGGCAACCATCTTAAGTACTGTCAGAAATTATGTGTATTATACAAAATTACAGTAAAATAAATGGGCAATAAAGATGTGTTAGAACCCCAGATATATTTTCTCCAAGAGAGAGGAGGTACCGCTAGCCCAGGGTTTGAGTTCTTGTTTTGAATGGCTGATTATTGTTGGAACTGATAATTTGAATGACACTGGTCACTTTAAAAAAAAATGTCCTTAGTCTTCTGGTTGTTCACAATAGGGTTCCATTATAACCTTATACCACACAACTCAGCTATTATATATTGTCTCATATTGTCTTCTAAACTTATAATGTCAATTTTTATTGCTTCTATTAGAATTTGAGCTCTTTGAGATCAGAGGCCTGTGTCATGATTCTTCTCTCTACTTCGTAGAACAGACATTGTTGAAGAGAAAAAGGTTAAATATAGTCTTTGTTTGCATTGTCAGCTATGTGATTGTAAAATAAGGTGGGTTTTTTTAAAATTAAAAATTGAAAATAATAAACGACGTAACTGAAAGAGAACTCACACTCTTGGCAATCCTGTCAGTCTACTTTTGCAGGTGGCTTAAGGAAGAGGGTATATGGAACTAAAAGAAGTTCCTTATTCTTTAGTGAGTTATGGTATTGTAGCTCTTTGGGCTCAAGGCAATATATATCTGTGCTTGATGGGTTTTTACTTTACCCTGATTAAACCTTGGGGAAATTAGTGACTTGGTCAGTTGTTGCTCATTTTATTTTATTGTTTTAGTAACCTGGATCTTGATTCAGTTGATTCAGTTTAAAGGGTAAGATTGAAACAGCAATGTAAGATGTAAAATAATGGTTGAATGAAGAGTCTTCTCCTGTGTTCCCCTCTCACATTTATATTTTTTTTCAGGTTGATTTTGGGGGAACAGATCTAGAAACCCATGCTGTATATTTCACAAGGATGTCAGGAACCCAAGGCCATCCTTATACATTATATTTTTTTTGCTGGGAAGTCTAATTCCCATTAGTAGTCTTCTTCTCTTTCTCCTTTTCCTCTTTCCCCTCCTTCTGAGTTTTCAAAGAATTTTTCTGTTTAATTTTCTATAAGAAATTACAGCTTTTCTAGCTTTAAAAATTCTCTTGGTATTTTCTTAGGGTAGTATTTCACTTACAGGCCAATTTAGGAAGAAGTGAACCTATAAAAAAACATACGTTCAACTCTGGGTGTTCATAGTTTTTTTAAAATGTCTAATAAAGTTCTATATACTTCTTAGTGAGTTTATCCAAGGTATTTTATTATTATTATTTGTAGTTATTGCCGTTGAAAGTAGTATATATTCTCTCTTCTTTCTAAATATACAAGCTATTGATTTCTTCATATTAAAGTTGTATTCATTATTTCACTGAATTCTCTTGCTGTCAGTAATTTTTACACTTGATTTTCAAGGGTTTTCAGGTATTTAATCAATACATAGTGACATCTTTATCACCTTTTCAATTTTATACATCATATTTCATTCTCTATGTGCAATTCTCTATGTCCTCCAGGACAGTATTAAATAATGGTAGTGAGTGTGGCCTTTCTTGTTATTTTTCTATTTTTAGTGAGAATAATTGTATTAACTTTTCCATGAAACATAACACTGAGTTTGGATGTTTATAGATTTTTTTTTCCTATTCCTACTTTATAGATTGCTTTAAAATAAAGAATGGCTTTGAATTTATCAAATGTCTTTTCAACATCTATGAAAATAATCATATGTATATATGTATGTGTATAACTATATATATGCACACACATATGTTTATATTCATACAAATTTATTTAATTTTTTTCTCAAAGGAGTTACTCTTGAATGTGCATGGATGCTTTATCCCTGTGTAGATACATTCCTATTTATATTTTATTACATATTTTCTCCTATGTTTCTGTTACCTTTTTATATCTACCTGTCCTCTTTTGACCTCCGTGTGCTATATTTTCACCTTATGTTTAAATTTTTGTCTCATGGTATTTATGTATTTTACTAAGGGCAAAAAGCTGAGGTCCTTTATGGTTTATTTCCTAAAATAAATCATATTTGGTTGTTTATTTGTGTTAAATACAGTATATCCTTTCTTTATCTTTTTAGTGCTACCTTCTTTCCTTATGTTTTAGAATTTTAAAAAATATTTCATGTTACTGTCTATTGTTTTTGTTTGTTTGTTTGGTTTTTAAATTAAACCTTGCAGAAGAATCTCTTATTCAGGGCTTTTATTTGCATCCAAATCAGGTAGGACAATTACCCTTGTATCTTAGGATCTTCTCAGACCTTAAGCTGGTTTGTTTTTGTTTTTAATTGTTGATACAGTTGCTCTGAGAAGAAGTGGATTTGATTTTGTGGGAAATACCATTAGGTGAATTAACTGCTTAATTTGGCAGAAGATTCTGTATCGAAGATGTAGTAGAGCTCAAAATTTCACCCTCTTGTCCTCAAAGATATTACAGAACAGAGTTTCTTGCTAGGTTTGTTTAGTTCCTTGCAATGATTCAGACTGCTGCCTTTTTTATAATCCTTTGGTCACTTTAATCAGGTTAGCAATGGCTGAGAGAATTCCCGTGCCCAAATTACAAGTTTCAGAAAAATCTATGTAGAATCTTAGTGCTAGAATACACTAAGTGCTTAATAAATAGTAGTTGTTATTATTTGTATTAATTTATTTTACCAAAGTTCTTATTTTATACTTGATTATATTCCAATCCCAGACTGAGTTATTGTTTTAAATTTTATTTATGATTACAGAAGTCATAAGATCTTTTTGTTGTTATTCTAGCTCTAAGGTTTTGTTTGTTTGTTTACTTTTACTCAAAATTACGTTTCCTTAGCATCCTGGTTTTTGTCTTCATTGGATTCTGGTTCTATTAACCATATTCATTCATTCATTGTTTATATTCTGTTTTTTTCCATTCATCATGGTGCTCTCCAGCTGCTAGGATAAAGTGACCTCACTTTCATCAGTGAATCCTCCATTCAATTTCTCTCCCCCTTCTCCATATTCTCAGACTTCAGAAGTCCTCTTCACCTTTGCATAATACCAACAACTTGCATCATATCTTTAACCTGATACAAATCATTTCATCCTTTTTGATGATTTTCTCCAAGTCATATATAAACAGTACAGTGTGTATTGACGAGAATCCACTTTTGTTCCTGTGGGATCTTTGGTGCCTTCAGAGGGTTTAGAGCTAGAAAACATCATAGAGCCCAGCACCGCACCATCATTTTGCAAATATCAGGCCTGAAACAGTAAGTGAGTAACTCAGTTATACGAAATGACTTATGTAAAGATTACCAGGTTTGAATAATTTTTGGAAGTTTCTGATGTATTTTAAACACTCAAAGTCCAGTTTTCCTATTATCATCTAAATCTCCATCCACAAGCCTGGGAAAGCTTCCCAGGTCACAAGAACTTTGAAGCTGGTGTTTCTCTACCAAATTAAATAGTTTTTTTTTGTTGTTTTTTTTTTTATAGACTAGTTGATGTTTCACTTGGTGAGGAGTTGGGATTAATGTTGTAGCTTCAAAGACTCCACGTTTGAGTCACACAAATACTCCATTTCTCCACTGTGCTGAGTAGAGTGTGTCTAGTACCCACTCACACTCCACAAAAAGAACTCACAGAAATTTCCTTCATATAAAAGCAAGTGCTAATGATGCATAAAACAGCTTACACCACGGGAGTTTAAGATAATATTAAACATACAAAGTCTGTTTGTTAAAGTTACCCCAAGAATTGTGTGCTTGAAAGAATTATACATATAGATATATACATATATTTTCCATAGGAATTTCACACACATGCACACACATATGTAGGACAAAAGAAATAAATCCAGTCAACAATGAAAATGGCTCATTATTGCTTATACTTGCTTATACTCATTATTGCTTATACTCTTTGTACTTGTGTGTTTTTAAATAAATCACACTTCATTTTTCCTGTACTTTTTCACCCCTTTCCCAATGATAATTATATACTGATTTAATCTTTATTTCATTAATGTTACAATTTTAACTGGATGGATAATCTCATAATAAATACTTTCAAAGTAAATGTTTTGGCACAAAAATGATTGATATGCAGCAATCACTTTAAAATTATTTTCAGTTATCACATGACTCCTAACACTTCAGCTACAACTAATTGGGCTCTTAAAATGATTCTCAAAAAGATATGATTTTAAAGAAGTATTTTTTTTAAAACATCCCACTCAGCACATTTGCACAGTGAGCACCTCTAAAGAAATTTATAAATGTTTCAATCTTTTCTAACATCATTATAGATGACTTGATGACAAGTGCAAATTTTCCTCCTTGTTCTTTGGGAAGTACCAATCAGACATGGATTTGAGTGACATCTCTTTTAAGGAAGAACAAAGGAAACCGGCAGCTCAAATAATCATAAAATCCTGACTCATTACTGTCACAATGATTGCCTAAGCTTTAAAAAAGAAAGGGGCCATTAATGGTACAATGTAAATAATTGTGTAGGCTCTGAGATGATTAGTTAGCAAGGTGGCAGAATTATCTTGTCAAAAATAAAGTGTTTTAAAATATCTGAAAAGGAACTCCAAAATATCCATCCTATTAATGAAAGCCATGACATCCAGCATGACTATGCCCAGAATAATAACTAAATATAGGATTCCGTATTTTTCAACAAAAATGCTCATAAAGAAAATATTGAAGTTGTTCTCTATGTCTCTTAATCTTCCATTCACTATAAAATGCTATTCTAGCACTTGAGCTGTATCAAACATGAAATACCACATCTTTAGCTCCTACTAACTCCTGCAAAAACAAGTCGTATTTAATTTTTTACGAGTCACATCCATCATCATTATTGTCATTGGTATAAGAGACTAGTTGTTGATCACTTATTCTCTGCTAGTCATTGTTCTAAAACTTCTGCATTTTTTTTTTTAAATGAATCTGGGGGAAAGTTTTTTTTTTTTTCAAATACAAACCTAAACACTAACTTTTTTTTTTTTAATTTTTATTTATTTATTTATTTATTTATTTATTTATTTATTTATTTATTTATTATTTTTGGCTGTGTTGGGTCTTCGTTTCTGTGCGAGGGCTTTCTCTAGTTGCGGCAAGCGGGGGCCACTCTTCATCGCAGTGCGCGGGCCTCTCACTGTCGCGGCCTCTCTTGTTGCGGAGCACCGGTTCCAGACACGCAGGCTCAGTAGTTGTGGCTCACGGGTCTAGTTGCTCCGCGGCATGTGGGATCTTCCCAGACCAGGGCTCGAACCCATGTCCCCTGCATCGGCAGGCAGATTCTCAACCACTGCGCCACCAGGGAAGCCCAACTTTTGCCTTTTTAAGTCTCAGTTATTTCTCACATCAACCATATGAAATTATTACTATTCTTATGCTCAATTTATGGATGTGAAAATTACGGTTTGAGAATATAAGTTACTTGTTCAAAGTCACTTAGTGAGTATGGGGCAGAAATAGGATTTGAATACAAGTCAATCTTCATTACCTTCCAAAAAAGTCTCAATGATAACTTTTTTAATTTCTTTTTTATGTAATATTTGAAAACACAAAATTCAATGATTACATAACATTTCATCATTTAGACATACACTTTCTTAATCATTTTGAAGTTTTTCTTAGGAAATGTTGCTAGAAACAGTATTACTGGTTAAAATGAATCAACTTTTAAAAAGTTTTTGATAAATATTGCCAAACTGTTTTCAGAAGTTCATACTCCTACCAGTAGTATGTGAAAGTATTATTTTTATTTCCATCTAGCCTATAAGTATTTTTTTTAAGTTTGGTTTACTTGAAAGGCAATACATTTTCTATTTTCTTGTTGGATGTTCTTTTTAAACAGAATATTATACATGAAAACAAAAATAAACATTAATTTTAGATTGCTGGCAATTAACAAAAACTCTCAATGTATTACTTTCTTATAAATATTTATTAATTTCAATCCTTAATGAGGTCATTCCATTTACCAGAAACTCTGCAAGTTTATCAAGTTCAAGATAAATAAGGCCCACTCTGGTGCTTCAGGAGCCTTGATAGAAAGCTATATGATAGCAGTAATGATACTGCATGATGAGTTCTATGATAGGAGTGAAAAGGTGCTTTTGAGCCCTGAAGAGCTCTTTATTCTGTCCTGTGTTGTCTTAAAGAACTTCCTGGAGGAGATGACATTTGCATTTGTCTTGATGGATGAATAGGGGTTTGTAAAGTAGAGTGTTTTAGGAAAGAAATAGAGAATAACCAAAGTAAGGAGGCGTGAAAACAAAAGGAATGGTTAAAAAAAAAAAAAAAAAAAAAAAAAAGTCAGGTATTGGAGCATTTAGTGAGTGTAGTTCTTAGAACTACAAGGGATGAAACATGAAAGATTGTGCAGCGAGGCAGGAAGAGCTTTTTTGTGTGTTAGGATGAAATGTCAATAAATGAAATCACTATTTAATTGTGATAAACTCTTTCAGCCTTGACAAGTCATTTTAAAAAGTATGTTTATAATTTGGAATTCAAGATCCGGTTATTTCTTTTAATTACTCCAATTTTGTAGCAAATTACTTTTAAATATCCTGATGAAGATAATTGGTACCTTGTAAAGAATGATTTAAAATCTTATAATAGCCACAGTTATCTCCTCCAATTTCATGTCTCACAACTCCTCAAAAATGCCCAACCATTGGGCCAGACTAAACGCCTCTGTAATGTCTCTAACAAACATTATGCTGCCTTTGACTTTAACGATTTCACTTTTTGTTCTCACAGGAGATGAGCTCACTCTGCTCTTCTCTCAACTCTCTATATTTAACGTAGCCATCAAGACTAAGCTTAAATACTTGCTCTTACATAAGTCTTCCAGCTTCTATTGGAAAAATTTTTATAGCGCTGATATTCTCCGTCCCCCATCTTTATATTTTGTGCATTGTCTTTTTCTTCTCTGGTTTCATAGTTCATAAAATTGAGCTTTTAGGGATTTATACATCATCTTCCATTTTTACAGAGAAAATTATACTAAGAAACAGCCTAAAGATCTACTAATGATTACTTTGTGCATTTTTTTGTTCATTCAGTTTTCAAGTAATCATGTCCCTAGTATGTGCAAAAGCACTTGTCAGGTACTGGAGATCAGAAGTGAACATGGTTCATGTTCTTCAGGAGTTCAGAGTCTAATGGGGAAGCCAGATATTGAAACAAATTTTGGGATTATTTATATGATATAGAGGTACCACAATGGGGGAGAATAACAACTCATCCATTGCGGCTGTACATGGGAGTTGAGGTGGTGAAATTCAGCGAACACTTTATAGAAAGGAGGAATGTTTATAGGTTTGTGAGGGATGGAGTGTCTAATAGACTAATAAATTATTTATATTTCTAGAGAGAAGTAGCATACATTAAAGAGCAGAAAAGATATATCAGGGAGCTTCAGGTGCTGTGGTATGGCTGAATCATGAGGTTAGGAATGGGAAAGCACAAGATGAGACTAATAAGGTAGAAGAGGGCCTTGATGACTTGCAGTGGGGTTTGGGGTTTATCTTGAAATTGAAGGGACATTCTTGAAGGATTTAATCAGTAAGGTACCAGGATCACATTTGTATATTCAAACTATTACCCTTGTGGAATGGTGGAAAATGGATGGAGGATAGAAGAAATAAAGGGCAGGGGATAAAGTTAAGGATCTGTTTCAGTAGTCCAACTAAGGAGGGCCTTATGATTGGTAGTGGGAAGAGAGAGAAGGATAAAAGTAGTTTTTCAGGTAAAATAGACAAGATTTTGTCACTGATTGGATACAGCAAGTAAGGGAAGAGAGGAACCAAAAGATGATAGAGTGTTCCCCTTTATCTGTGAGGGATATGTTCTAAGACACCCCGTGGATGCCTGAAACCACAGAGAGTACCAAGCCCTGTATTGACTTTGTTTTTTTCCTATACCCTCAACCCACAGAAGTTAGGACTTGTACAGTAATGCCCACCCGTGAATGCAAATGCATTCTTTTATTTCTTACATTACACGAGCTCTTTGAAACATGTGAAGGTGTTTTGGCACATTGTCTCAATTTCCTCTTCATTACTTTACTCCTTTTAGTCTAAGTTAGGGTTCACCTCACCTCTTATGGGTAGAGAATCTTTTAAGCCTGAAACTTGTTGTCTAGCAAGAACTGTGAAGTTAGAGATTAAATAACAAAAGGTAGCCAAGCTCCATATGAGTTTCTTTTCATAAGAATGTGAAGTTCTTAAAAGGAAAAGGGGTTAGTAGGGGGCTTTACATCGGTCAATCCAAAATTAATTGCTCTTAATCTTGTTTTGAACTCCACCTGTTTCTCGGCCCCAATGAAGACTCTGGAGAGGGGCAAATTTGGACTCACCTGGAATATTCATGGGCTCCTGGAGTCTCTGCCCCATCTGTCCCCTTTATACATCTTAAGTTGTCTCTGATTTGTCAGATGTATGCGTATGGATAACAGTCTTACATTTCAAAGATCAAGACAGAGAGATTTATTGATGCACTTATGACAAGGAATGGGAGCCCTTAGACACCTGTGTCCCTCAAGAGTATGTGCCTGGCCTGCTATGCTTTTCATTCTTAATCATCTTTCTGATTGATTTTACTAATTTCCATTCTAATAACCAAATCTACATCCTCAACCCAGATATTTCCTATTAGACCAAGACAGATATATCCAATAGCCTATTTTACAAATGACCACTTCCTGGACTCCTAGCAGCTTCTAAATCAGCATTTATGAAACAGAATATACTGCATCCATCATCCAGTTTTTCATCCTGTCTTGTCTGAGCTAATGTACCACCTGGTTATCTAAGCAGAAAAATCTAAGTACAGTAGACACCCCTCTTATCTTCGGTTTCACTTTTCACAGTTTCAGTTTTACCCATGGGTCAATCGTGGCCCATAAATATTAAAGGGAAAATTCCAAAAATAAACAGTTTATAAGTTTTCAATTGTGGTGCCGTTCTGACTAGCGTGATGAAATCTCAGGCCATTCTGCTCCATACCCCTGGATGTGAATCATCCCTTTGTCCAGCATATCCACACTGTATATGCCACCCACCCATTGGCCACTCAGTAGCCACCTCTGTCATCAGATTGGCTGTTGGGTATCACAGCACTTGTGTTCAAGTAACCCTTATTTTATTTAACAGTGGTCGCAAACACAAGACTACTGATCCTGGCAATTTACTTTATAAATCAGGCACAGTGAGAGAATATCCAAATTGCCAGCATCAGTAGAATCTGATAAATCTCTCTGTCTTAATCTTTGAAATGCAAGACTGTTATCCATACACATACATCTGACAAATCAGAGACAACTTAAGATGTATAAAGGGGACAGATGGGGCAGAGACCCCAGGAGCCCATGAATATTCCAGGTGAATCCAAATTTGCCCCTCTCCAGTTCCTTCATAGGGACGGAGAAACAGGTGGAGTTCAAAACAAGATTAAGAGCAATTAATTTTGGATTGACCGGTGTAAAGCCCCCTACTAACCCCTTTTCCTTTCAAGAACTTCACAATCTTATGAAAAGAAACTCATATGGAGCTTGGCTACCTTTTGTTATTTAATCTCTAACTTCACAGTTCTTGCTAGACAACAAGTTTCAGGCTTAAAAGATTCTCTACCCATAAGAGGTGAGGTGAACCCTAACTCAGATGAAAAGGAGTAAAGTAATGAAGAGGAAATTGAGACAATGTGCCAAAACACCTTCACATGTTTCAAAGAGCTCGTGTAATGTAAGAAATAAAAGAATGCATTTGCATTCACGGGTGGGCATTACTGTGGAAGTCCTAACTTCTGTGGGTTGAGGGTTGAATGTGTGGTATAAAATCAGAGGGAGCCTATGTGGACTTGAGAAGTAGAGTGGGAGAGGGAGTAAAAAAAAACGGTTTATAGATTGTGCACGTAAGACTGTAGTTATGGGAATCAGTATTCTCATATTGGTTCCTTATCACGTTTATCTTTCTACTTCTATTATAGTATCCTCAATGGAATAATATGGCACGTCCTCTTTTTCTCCTTCTCTTTACCTCCCTCCCTCTTTCTCTTTCTTCTCCTCCTTCCCTGCTTCCCTCCCTGCCTTCCTTCCTATCTTCCTTCCTTTGCCTTAGAGTTTTTACCACTGAACATAACATTCTGGTTAATAAATACTTATAAATATGTTTTAATCTCGTAACATTCTGGTTAATAAATACTCATAAATTTGTTTGTATTCTCTGGTATCTGAAAACACTGGATCATATTTACAACGGAATATGTACATTTTTTGTCCTTAATTTTGTTTCTTCATATTTTACATTCAACTTTTATAACTTGCTATTCAAACTTTATAACTTGAAAACACTAATAATATATTCACTTGCCATTCGAAGAGACTGAATTTCAAAAACTCATAGACTGATACTCTGCTACAAAATGTATGCTGAGCTGTAGAAAATTTGTTCAGCATAGTTGTCTGGATTTCTACTTATTTTAAATTTATGGGAATTGGCAGCCCTCTTTCTTTATCCAGAGGCAATGCTTCAAGCACTTTTCCTATTTTCATCACAGGTACAGGAAAATATGAATGTATTCATCTTAAAAGTATTTGAAATTCCTTGTGCCACATTTTGATTTTAGTTTTAGGATCTTCTCTGTTATTTGCACAGGTGCTAATTATCCAAATATCACATCTTGTTAGGTGTTTTAAGAGTATTATTTGTGTTTCTTCTTAATAAATCACATAAAATTGAGACTAACTCTAGAAATAAAGTAACTGCCTGTACCGCATTCTATCCATTGTTTTAAAATTAAGAATAGAGATTTAAGTTTTGTACAACAAAAAGTAAATGTGAGAATATTAGGCTTTGGATTTGGAGAGAGGGGAAAAAGACTTGGTTTCTATGAGAGTTCCACCAAAATTAGATATATGACCTACATTTTAGTTTTCTATTACTATCTAACAAAGTGTTTCAAAATTTAATGTTTAAAGCATCCACCATTGTCTTTGTTAACATTCAGGTAAAACTTGGGTCACTGTTTTTCTGTTCCATGCGTCATCAATTCTCAAGTGGTTCTAGTGAGATGGAAGCTGAGCCTGAATATCCAATATGGCTTCACTCACCCGGTGGCTTGGCAAGGATGGTTTGGAAGCTGAGCCTGTCTCTTACTTTCCATATGGCTCTTTCCACGTAGCCTGCCTGGGCTTCTTTACCTAGGAAGGTACCAGGAGCAAGTCTTCTGAGTAGCAGAGGCAAAACTGCAGGTCTTTTTAGCCCCAGACTCAGAAGTTGAATAGCATCATTTTGGCTGCTTTCTATTGGTCAAAACAAGGCACAAGGTCAGTCTAGGTCCAAAGGGGGAGGAACTAGACTCCATCCCTTGATGGAGGACTGGCAAGATCACATTGCAGATGAGCATATGGGGTAGGAAATATTGTTGTGACCATTGTTAGAAACCCAGTCTATCAATACTGCAACCTGGTTTAGTTCTCTCCATTTTACCAGGACTAGGCTTTCTTCATTTTGTAAAATGAGGTGGTTAATTCATTTGTGCAATATATAATTATTAGATAGTTATAATAAACTGTTGAACAAAACAGCTATAACTTTAGTCCTATGAAGCTTATCTTTGAATTGGATTAGGTAAAGTTTAAGATTCCCTCTCTTAGAATATTCAGTGGTATTGAAGCAAAGGTACAGCTGGAGTTTCTTACTGGGGAACGTGATTTGTCTCAAGGAACATTTTATTTTTTGTTGTAGTTTTCTTTAGATTTTTAAAAAACAACCTGATTGCCACAGATACTGTTATACTTCATTATTTTAAAATTATTTGTCTCCATATACACCAAATAAAAAGAAAAAACTCCATCTCTGAACAGTTAAATAAAACCTCAATGAAGACAATATGATGCAATGGCTGGAGTTCTATAAACTAGCTACTGACAGAATCAAGGACAATTACTTTTCATCAGACTATCCTTTCATTTGCTAGGCAGATATGAGAGAATAACTGACACAGAGAATAAAATACTAAAATTATTCTTTTTTACACTAACTGGTAGTAACTAAAACACAAAAACGAAGTAGCTTAGCTTTTTATTAAAACCAAAGTCTTTGGGACAAAATTATGTTGTCCAACCTGTCGACATCACCATTTACAACAAAATAAAATAAGCCTATCTTGTATCACACCTTTCCCGAACCAGTGTATTTAGCCTTCTCAAAATCTTATGGTTGTAGTTTCAAAAGCAGAGTCAATTACACAGACAAACAAAACTGATGAATTAACTAATTTGTATTCTCCCTAACTGTTTGGATGAAACTCCATAAACATGTTGTTAGTTCCAGTCCTCTGAGCTTTGAATAATTTACTGTTTGTGACAATAAAAGCACAACAGGGAATACTTTAACGTATGCCAGATTCAAACTGAGTGAAATACAACAGTTTATAATCTGTGAAACAGAAAGAAGATTGATCTTTGAAAAACATTTGCATGTAAAGTAACTGCTTCAACACCACAATTCTAAAAGCTCCTATGAGCTGAAATCCAGTGCTATCACTTAACACGTTGTATAAATGATAAGCAGGGTGTATCTCTTCCTGTTTGCATATAAAAATAACTTGACCTTCTGGGACTATTTTTGTAGGCATTATTTTAATCCATAGTGTAAAGATGAGAATTGTGGAAATAGTAACCAAAATAAAATTGCAAATGCTCAGCTTGAGGGAATGAAGTGTTAATTATTTTCTGAAAAATAATACATACACAAAAATACATAAGTATAAAAATGCACTTAGCCTTCTTCCACTGTACTCATTCAGACCTTTTCCACTTGAAGAATAGGGCAGAGCAGAGACCTTTGAATTTTTGTTTAGGGAAGTTACAGGGACCATGTTTTCTTTATCATTTTGTTCAGATTTTAATTTAATTTTGATATTATTCAGTAAAATTGACTTCTTAAATATGCAGTTCTCTGAATTTAACATATGAATAGATTCACATAACTATCACCGTAATTAGGGACAGAACAGTTACATCATTCCAAGGAGATTTCTTGTGCTACCTCTTTGTCGTCACTCCCTCCTCCCACTCTTCATCTCTGACAATCACTAATCTGCATTTCTCATCATTATAGTTTTATCTTTTTAAGAGTGTTATAGGAACATAATCATACCAAATGTAACCTTTTGAGACTGGCATATTTTATTCAGTAAGCATAATGCATTTATTTGGTGTTAATCCAAATTGTTGCATTTATCAATAATTCATTTTTATTGCTGCATTTGTATTCCATTGTGTGGAGCTTTATCCATTCACTCACTGAAGGACATCTGGGTTGTTTACAGTGTTTAGTACTTACTAATAGAGCTGCTATAAGCATTCATGTATAGGTTTTGTATGGACATACGCTTTCATTTCTCTAAGGTAAATACCCAAGAGTGGGATTGCTGGGTTCATGGTAGGTGTATGTTTAACTTTTTCAAGAACTGCCAAACAGTTTTTCAAAGTGGTCAAATCCTTTAGCATTCCCAACAGCAAGATTTTAGAGTCTAGCTGCTCCATGTTCTTGTCAACACTTGACATTGTCAGTACTTTTTATTTTAGTCATTCTAAAATGCATGTAGAAGGGTGGGAGGGAGGCTCAAGAGGGAGGGGATATGGGGATATACGTATGCATATTACTGATTCACTTTGTTATACAGCAGAAACTAGCACAACATTGTAAAGCAATTATACTCCAATTATGATGTTAAAAAATAAATAAATAGAATGCATGTAGAGGAATCTCCTTGATATTTCCCTAATATTTGCTGGTAGTGAACATCTCTTCATTTACTTTTTATGGCCATCAATATATCTTCATTGGTGAAATATCTGTTCAAGTCTTTTTGTTCATTTTTAAATGGGTTCTTTTCTTGCTGTTGAGTTTTGAGATTTCTTTATATACACTGGATGCAAATCTCTTGTTGGATATGTGATATGCAAATATTTTTTCCTAGTTGGTACCTTGTCTTTTCATTCTCTTAAAAGTGTCATTTGCACAGCAAAGTTTTTTTTAATTTTGATAAAGTCCAATTTATGATTTTATATTTTATACATTATGATTCTAGTGTCATGTCTCAGAATTTTTGCCTAATGCCAAGACATAAAGATTTTCTTTTACGTTTTCTTCTAAAACTTCAGAATTTTACGTGTTACATTTGTGCTAGTTTTTGCATATGGTTTATGTATGATTTTTCTATTTGAAGTGTAAATTAAGGTTCATTTTTACATGTAAATGTCCAATTGTTCCTCCACCTTTCGTTGAATTTTTTCTCTATTGATTTTTTTTTTTTAATAAATAACTTTTTTTTTTAATTAATTTATTTATTTTTGACTGCATTGGGTCTTCGTTGCTGCCCACGGGCTTCTCACTGTGGTGGCTTCTCTTGTTGCGGAGCACGGGCTCTAGGTGTGTAAGCTTCAGTAGTTGTGGCTTGCAGGCTTCAGAGCACAGGCTCAGTAGTTGTGGCACATGGGATTAGTTGCTCCGTGACATGCGGGATCTTTCCAGACCAGGGTTTGAACCCATGTCCCCTGCATTGACAGGCATCTTAACCATTGCGCCACCAGGGAAGCCCTACTGAATTGTTTTTATAACCTTTTCAAAAATTACATGTTCATCTATTTGTGGGTTTATTTCTGGACCCTCTATATTTTTGCATTGATTTATTTGTCTACTGTCTTATCAATACCACACTGTCTTGATTACTGTGACTTCATAAGTTTTAAAATTGGGTGGTACAATTTCTCCAACTTTATATTATTTTTCAAAATTGTTTTTTGGTGTTAAGTTTAAAAAATATTTTTGATTAAAAATAGCATAAAATATGCATTAAAAACAATTCATTAGAAAAAATTCTACTTGGAATACACTGTGTGAAGCTTTTATAAATTGAAATGTAAAGAGGTTTGGACTTTTGGCTACTTAATTTTTGATTAAGTACTCCATCCATTAATAAGAGATTGCTTAAGTAAACTATGCCACATCCAACTAATGGAGCACTATGCAGCTATAAAAAAGAATGAGGAGGACGTCTAGTTCTCAATGATCCTAGGATGCATTGTACATGAAAAAATATAGGTACAAAGATTATATAGAGTATACTAACATTTGTGTAAAAAAAGGGGAAATAAAATGTATATCATTATCTGCTTATATTCACAAAAAGTAATAACGAAGCATGGAAAGAATCAACCAGAAACTAATGAATTAGTTACTTACAGGAGAAAGTGGAATAGGGAAAAGAAACAGGAAAAACAATGCTTCTGTGAGTATAAGTTCTTACATAGTTTTGACCTTATATAAATGATTTATAAAACAGAAAGATAACTACAAATAACAAAGATGGAGAAATTAAAACTGAGCTTGAATACAAGCAAAGACAAATGTATATCAAGTTTTTAGCATAACTGCACAGAAGAAAAATTAATCAAAATAACTCTACTTGCTCAAAGGAATATTTTCAAAATAACAAACATACAAACAAAAACTGTTGGAAATCTTAAACTTCACCAAATCATTTTTGAGTTTTGATTATCATAAAATGGATATGAGTCACAATCTTTAAAATCTCATAAATGTTAGTCATTATTTTAAGAATTTTATTATTTTTAAAGTTACTTTATATTATATTTGGATACATATACACACATCCATATATGTTTAATATAGAAGTCATCCAGTACATAATATTTTACAATCATTTTATTTTCCATTTGGTAAATTTGTTTATGAAAGAGAGAGAGTCTTACACGGAAATGTCATATTAGGCCTTTCTTGAAAAACTGGTTTTTCTTTCATAATTTTTTCTTTAAAATTTTATCAGCCTTATCTAATGTAATATGAAGGATTTCTTTAACACAGGATTTTACTTTATTGATGATCTTTCTTTTTAACAACCCCTGCCATCTTAAATTGAAATCATATAAGCAATTGCATAACTTAACAAATGATCAAGAAAGTTCAACAAAGAAACAAAAATTCCCCACATTCCAAACATTATCTAAACCTGGACTGATATATTTGATAGCTGTGTACTCATTTTTTAATAAAACTATGTGTCCGTTTTTCTTTCCAAAGATGTTAATGGGTGGACTTATCCAAAATTTATACCTTGTATGCGATACTACATATCTATGTATTTTTCTTGATATTAAATCTTGGTATTATTGAGATACATTTGCCGTTGTTTCCAGGCTTGCAGAGCTTGGAGGTGTGCTGTGTGTAATTGTTCTCTGACATTGATCCAATGGCTCCTGCCAAACAGGCACTGACATTCACATTATAGGTCATTTTTCTTCATTGGGATTTTTTTCCTAAATAATTTATTTTTCTCATAAGATCATGCTCTGTAAAAATATGCTCTGACTATAGTTCAAGCAATTGGTGCTCGTTATCTATAAAGTCTCTATAGTAATATTGAAACAAATTGTCTGTTTCCAATATTTAATGATGTACTATGATAGTTATGGTATCATCTGCAGTACTGAGGTTATAGCTTTGATCTTTTTAGAGCTTCTTGGGGTAAAACATTACGCAGAACAAATTTTAAGCAATGCATTTTGTTCATTTTATTTTGCAGATATGCTATGTGAAATCTATTCACATATATATCTGCAATTTACTCTAAATTTTGGCACAAAAAAGGCATTCAAATATATTAAAGTCAGTGAGTTAGAATTCTTTATAATAACATTTAGGGACTCAAAACTATTCTTTTTTTTTTAAAATTTATTTAATTTATTTATTTTTGGCTGTGTTGGGTCTTCGTTGTGGTGCACAGGCTTCTCATTGCAGTGGCTTCTCTTGTTGTGGAGCACAGGCTCTAGGTGCGTGGGCTTCAGTAGTTGTGGCACGCAGGCTCAGTAGTTGTGGCTTGCAGGCTCTAGAGCACAGGCTCATTAGTTGTGGCACAAGGGGTTAGTTGCTCCGTGGCATGTGGGATCTTCCTGGACTAGGGCTCGAACCCGTGTCCCCTGCATTGTCAGGCAGATTCTTAGCCCCTGGGCCACCAGGGAAGTCCCAAAACTATTCTAATTGTTGATATGAGAGTCACACCTGCCTTTGAATCTTACTTTCTAAAAGTGTAGTTGAATAGTGAGAGGTGTTAGTGAAATAATGTGGACGGAGTGTGACTCAATAATTTTTATTGAAACTTTAGTAAGTAAAAATGTAAAATAGATTAATCTAAAGATCTGGCTTTAAAAATGGGTCTGATCTAAAAATATTTCAAAGTGATTAATGAATAAGTTTTATCTTTTCTTACAATTGATTTTTGAAGAGCAATTATAATAATTTTTGCATAAAATTGAAAATGCAATACATAACTATGTTTTCTAAACTTAATTCTTTTTCTATTTCCTTCTAACAGTTTTTGGGCCTGTATCACAAATTTCAACATATTTGAAATTTCTTTTTGTCTTTTAGTTAGTATAATTTTTTCGGCATGAAAATATGGAATTTGTAGAGTTGTGTGTTGACTTTTTCTTTGTTCTCTGCGTCATTAATGGTATTGCTAGTTATCTATGTAAGAACAATTGGAAACCTTCTAGATTTCCTCTTCTTCCCATATTAAATCACCCTTGTTCTTTTTAGATTCAATCTTCTAATTATCGTTTGAAACTATTCTTTTCTCTTACTGCCCCTGTCTGAGATGAACATTCATTATCTCCCATTTGGAAACTAGTGAGAGCCTACCAACCAATATTACTACTTTTGGTCTATTTCTCCTTCAATCAGTCCTTCAAATTGCTAACAACATTATCATTGTAAAGTAGAAATCTAGAGTATTATAACACTCTCTTGCTTTAACCCCTTACTCCTGCAGGATAAAGTCTAAATTCCTTTTGTTTGTCATTTAAGAATCTTTATTGTTTGATCACAACCTACCTTTACAGCATCCAGGGACAGCTATTCCAGACACTGTGGAATCTTCACTATTTTAAGTAAATTCCATGATGGTTCAAGTTTTGATATCTTTGTAGCCCTCTTGAATAACAATCTGCTCTTCTCCACTATTTAAGTGATGCAGATTTATTTAAATTCCCTCCCCTTATAGTGAGGTCCTCCCTCTTCAGCTCTTTGAGATCCCTAAAGGGTATACATATACTTATCTTTGTAACTTAACACATTTTCTGACATATAGTATGCATTTCACTTCATATGTGCTGAATGATAGAATGAGTGATTAGATTTTATAGATTAGGAAACTGAAGCATCAGTGGTTAAGTAATAAAAGTTAATGAAAGAGCAGAGATGCATTTAAAACAGGAGTACAGTTATCAATATGGTGGCTTTTTCACCAAAGCCAAAGAATCTCACTAAAGTAGAGGTCTTGCTGAGTTAAATTAGTTCAGCTAAATGGTTGACTTAATGATGCTCATGCTTAGAAAAAGTTTTGATTGACAATCACCTTTTGAGAATAAGAAAAAGAAAAGAAAAAAATACAAGGTTTAAATCAGTCTTTTAAGGGTATTTGCTTTCATCAGGTATGGTAAGATACTCAGACCTGGAAATGAGTATTATGAAGGAAGAAGCTTATTATACTTGGGTAGTTCCCTAGGAACAGGAGTCACAGCAGACACATAAGGGAACGGCACAGGCAGGCGTCAAGATGGGTCAGGAGGCGGAGGGAGCGAGGGAAATCATGGGCAGGAGGCTTATTGTAGTTTCCTTAGAAGGAAACAGCAAAGCAAGGTAAGCAGGTTTAGGAATGACTAGTTTGAATAATTTCAGCAGACCCTGGGGCATAGGAGCTGCTTGTCTGGTTCCTGACTCTGGTATGATTAGAGCAGGTAGATAATGGCCTGGAGTGAGAGACCCTAATAAAGGAAGGAGTTTAGGGTACAGGGCTCTAGATTGACTACTTTGAATAACAAAGGTATGCTCACAAGTGAGTTGTTTATTATCTAGGAATTGGCTAACCCTGGAGGGACAGTCTCTCCTGGGTCAGCAAGGCCCCAAGATGTCAAAGCCTCAGAATACAGAAAATGAAAAACATGGTTAATATGATTAGAATAGGATAAAGCTGTGTGAAATGAATCTCAAACAATAATGAAGTAACTGATAAGGAATGCTCATCACCTCCTCCTTGCTTTTTGGGGGAAAAAAAAAAAAGAAAAATCTTTATTTGCAACTGTTTGGCTCTTGTGAACTAATGAAGTATGTCAGTTAGTACCTGCAGCTGAGAGCAACACCTCTGAAAGCAGAGTCTTTGTTTGCAAACAACTCAAATAGCAAGACCCTGCGATGGAAAACTAAAAGCTCTCTCTAATGCACAGCCAGAGCCAACAGCTCCAGCAGCAAGTGGTAAAGTAAGGATACCTCATCCATGGCAAATGGCTCTCGTGCATTAATCAGCTGCTTTCACGGCACAGATCCTTGAGACCCAGGGAGAGGGCGGGGGGATGGCAGGGTCCGGATGATGTTTGTTTACAAACCTTTTGTGATCTGGACAATCCTTTGTATCAAATTACTGTCTATGTGGTGGTGAACTCCCTTTTATCTTGCTAGAGATAAAGAGCAATGAATTAAAACTTTGAAGCAAGGTAGGGCAAAAGATGGAAGAATATTTTTCAGCCACTCCAGTTCAAAGCCAGTTATAAGCACTGCCTGCCTAGCCTGTTAGCCCATCCATCATCCTCTTATGTGATTCATCAATCCACTTTTACTCATGGGTGAGTAGTTACCTTCAATTTACACTCCACTGAGGTGTTAGTGCCAGGGAGACATGGGGTTTGCTGGTGGATTTCTTCATGTGAATGCCCAAATGAAGGACATGAATTAATGCAACCACAGGAAGGCAAGCTTCTCTGGCCTGAAGGATGCCATCTTAAATTCTTGGGGGGTTAGGATGGTGGAAAAAACAAGTACACCCTTATTTAAAGGGTGATTCCCTAGCACAGGAGCTCTGTTTCAGTTAAAAATCACATCAGTGCATACTTTTAGTCTCCACAGAAAATTAAATAGAAACTTGTGGCCAAATTACTGAGGAAAAAAAGAGCTGCATAAACACCACTATCATTGACCTTAATGTAAAACAGGACACACTGAGTAACTGTGAAATGAAGGATTTTGGACTCTTGTTAGTTTTTCTTCTCCTTTCTAGCCTGTTCTGAAAGTGCACCCAGCGTAGGTGATAGTCCTACCCCTCTGCCCAAGAGAGAAAGAATTCGAGACTCCTGCTGCCTTTTCTTTCATTGCCTTTTCTGCAGACTTGGTAAAGCAAGTGAGAAGGCCACAGCTACCACTGCATGACTGAGAGAATTGCTTTAGCAAATAGCGCCCAGATGGGAAAAAAATGTGCTACTGGAGGAAAGGATTCTGTTTGTCAATCCAAACAGATCATTTAGGCTTCAGTTAAGAAGAGATTCAGGAGTACTTGACTATAGCATAATCTCTGAGTAAAAAAGCCCTTTTGTGTGAATTAGAGAATGACTCAAATTTTCTACCAGGGACACTGAAGGTGAAGAATAAGATGAGGAAAGAGAGAGAATAGGTAAGCTAAACCATGTTCTCTGCCACAAAATAGAAGGCTAAGCGTAAGAATGGATTTCAGGTGATAAAAACAAGTGCACACAAAAGACTTAGAGGTCCTCTCTGAAATTCTTCTAACAGGAACTCCATCCTACTCTGTACTTGTCCAGATATAATTACATGAAAGTTTCCAAAGTAATTTTGAGAAGTTATGAAATTCATCAAAGTGAGTTTCCTATGGTTATCAACAAGTCAGTCTTGTGTTTACAATTTATGACGTTTCTAATGTGACTTCTAGAATGTGGGAAAGGTGAGTTAAAGGAATAAAAAACAGAACACCTGCTTTCAATGGAAGAAAGAAATCCTAAAATAAAGCTCTCTTCCCCACCCTCTTTAAATTCTGTAGTTACTCTTCTATGTGAACACCTTCTGTGTGAAATGCGTAGAGCAGGGACAAACACGAAGTTCTATGCTGGGTACAGTGTTTGGCTTTGAAGCTGTTCAGAGTTTTATAGGGCAGAGGCAAATAAACAGATAACTACCTTGCAAGAGAAGGGGGAAAATGCCGGATGAGTCCTATATGTCTCAGAACAGGATATTCTGCCAAAGAATATAAAATCTTCGTAGAAAAGTTCTAAGTATTAGATCTGCTGAACTATGTGTTGTCCCGGTAACCCAACTGAGGCAACTCCTTTAGTGAAAACTCCACTAAACTAGGTGTGCTTAAGTGACTACCCCCACTTTTGTTGGTATCTCTGGGGTCACTCAAGACTGAAGGGTGCAGGAGGAGCTCAGTACATTATTTGCAGAGCAGAACTAAAACAGAAGGTGTTTGCTCTTAAGAGAGCCTTAGCAATTACATCTGTTTCCTATTCTGTTCTTAACATGAGATTGACTCATAGCTGATAACTGATGTTGAGACGTGCAGTTTGTAATTATTTCTCTCTAATTCTCTTATAGCTTTATTTTTTTTATTAGAGTATAGTTGCTTTAAAATATTCTGTTAGTTTATACTGTACAGCAAAGTGAATCAGCTATATGTATACATATATCCCCTCTTTTTTGGATTTCCTTCTCATTTAGATCATTACAGAGCACTGAGTAGCGTTCCCTGTGCTATACTGTAGGTTCTCATTAGTTAGGTATTTTATACATGGTATAGGTAGTGTATCTATGTCAATCCCCATCTCCCAGTTCATCCCACTCCCCTCCCTCTTGGCATCCATAAGTTTGTTTTCTACATCTGTGTCTCTATTTCTGCTTTGTAAATAAGATCGTCTATACCAATTTTTTCAGATTCCACATATATGTGTTAATATACGAGTTTTGTTTTTCTCTTTCTGACTTACTTCACTCTGTATGACAGTCTCCAGGTCCATCCACGTCTCTACAAATGACCCAGTTTTGTTCCTTTCCATTCTTCTAATGATGGACGTTTAGGTTGCTTCCATGTCCTGGCTGTTGTAAATAGTGCTGCAATGAACATTGGAGTGCATGTGTCTTTTTGAATTATGGTTTTCTCTGGGTATATACACAGTAGTGGGATTGCTGGGTCATATGATAGTTCTATTTTTAGTTTTTTAAGGATTCTCCATACTGTTCTCCATAGTGGCTGTATCAATTTACATTCCCACCAACAGTGCATGAGGGTTCCCTTTTGTCCACACCCTCTCCAGCATTTATTGCTTGTAGATGTTTTGATTATGGACATTCTGACTGGGGTGAGGTGATACCTCATTGGAGTTTTGATTTGCATTTCTCTAATAGTGATGTTGAGTATCTTTTCATGTGCCTCTTGACCATCTCTATATCTTCTTTAGAGAAATGCCTATTTAGGTCTTCAGCCCATTTTTGGATTGGGTTGTTTGTTTTTTGATATTGAGCTGCATGAGCTGCTTGTTAATTAATTTCGGAGATTAATCCTTTGTCAGTTGGTTAATTTGCAGATATTTTCTCCCATTCTGAAGGTTGTCTTTTCTTTATGGTTTCCTTTTGCTGTGCAAAAACTTCTAAGTTTAATTAGATTCCATTTGTTTATTTTTGTTTTTATTCTCATTACTCTAGCAGGTGGGTCAAAAAAGATCTTGCTGCAATTTATGTCAAAGAGTGTTCTGCCTATGTTTTTTCTAAGAGTTTTAGAGCCTTACTTTTAGGTGTTTAATCCATTTTGACTTTATTTTTGTGTATGGTGTTAGGGAGTGTTCTAATTTCATTCTTTTACATGTAGCTGTCCAGTTTTCCAAGCACCACTTATTGAACAGGCTGTCTTTGTTCCATTGTATATTCTGGCCTCCTTTGTCATAGGTTAGGTGACCATAGGTGCGTGGGTTTATCTCTGGACTTTCTATCCTGTACCATTGATCTATATTTCTGTTTTTGGGCCAGTACCATACTGTCTTCATTAATGTAGCTTTTTAGTATAGTCTGAAGTCAGGGAGACTGATTCCTCCAGCTCCATTTTTGTTTCTCAAGATTGCTGTTGCTATTTGAGGTCTTTTTGTGTTTCCATACAAATTGTAAAATTTTTTGTTCTAGTTCTGTGAGAAATTCCACTGGTAATTCGATAGGGATTGCATTGAATCTGTAGATTGCTTTGGGTAGTATAGTCATTTTCACAATATTGAATCTTCCTATCCAAGAACATGGTATATCTCTCCATCTGTTTGTGTTGTCTTTGATTTCTTTCATAAGTGTCTTATAGTTTTCTGCATACAGGTCTTTTGTCTCCTTAGGTAGGTTTATTCCTAGGTATTTTATTCTTTTTGTTGCAATGGTAAATGGGATTGTTTCCTTAATTTCTCTTTCTGATCTTTTGTTGTTAGTGTATAGGAATACAAGAGATTTCTGTGCATTAATTTTGTATCCTGTTACTTTACCAAATTCATTGATTAGCTCTAGTAGCTTTCTGGTAGCATCTTTAGGGTTCTCTCTGTATAGTATCATGTCATCTGCAAACAGTGACAGCTTTACTTCTTCTTTTCTGATTTGGATTCCTTTTATTTCTTTTTCTTCTCTGATTGCTGTGGCTAAAACTTCCAAAACTATGTTGAATAATAGTGGTGAGAGTGGGCAACCTTGTCTTGTTCTTCATCTTAGTGGAAATGGTTTCAGTTTTTCACCATTGAGGACAATGTTTGCTGTGGGTTTGTCATATATGGCCTTCATTATGTTGAGGAAAGTTCCCTCTATGCGTACTTTCTGGAGAGTTTTTTATCATAAATGGGTGTTGAATTTTGTTGAAAGCTTTTTCTGCATCTATTGAGATGGTCATATGGTTTTATTCTTCAGTTTGTTAATATGGTATATCACGTTGACTGATTTGTGTATATTGAATAATCCTTGCATCCCTGGGATAAATCCCACTTGATCATGGCACATGGTCCTTTTAATGTGTTGTTGGATTCTGTTTGCTAGTATTTTGTTGAGGATTTTTGCATCTATATTCATCAGTGATATTGGTCTGTAATTTTCTTTTTTTGTAGTATCTTTGTCTGGTTTTGGTATCAGGGTGATGGTGGCCTCATAGAATGAGTTTGGGAGTGTTCCTTCCTCTGCAATTTTTTTGGAAGAGTTTGAGAAGGATGGGTGTTGGCTCTTCTCTAAATGTTTGATAGAATTCACCTGTGAAGCCATCTGATCCTGGACTTTTGTTTGTTGGAAGATTTTTAATCACAGTTTCAATTTCATTACTTGTGACTGCTCTGTTCATACTTTCTATTTCTTCCTGGTTCAGTCTTGGAAGGTTATACCTTTCTAAGAATTTGTCCATTTCTTCCAGGTTGTCCATTTTATTGGCATAGAGTTTCTTGTAGTAGTCTCTTAGGATGCCTCGTATTTCTGTGGTGTCTGTTGTAACTTCTCCTTTTTCATTTCTAATTTTATTGATTTGAGTCCTCTCCCTCTTTTTCTTGATGAGTCTGGCTAATGGTTTATCAATTTTGTTTATCTTCTCAAAGAACCAGCTTTTAGTTTTATTGATCTTTGCTATTGTTTTTTCATTTCTTTTTTATTTATTTTTGCTCTGACTTTATGCTTTCTTTCCTTCTACTAACTTTAGGTTTTGTTTGTTCTTCTTTCTGTAGTTGCTCTAGGTGTAAGGTTCAGTTGTTTATTTGAGATGTTTATTGTTTCTTGAGGTATGATTGTATTGCTATAAACTTCCCTCTTAGAACTGTTTTTGCTGTGTCCCATAGGTTTTGGGTTGTTATGTTTTTGTTGTCATATTTTTTTTAGGTATTTTTTGATTTCCTCTTTTATTTCTTCGATGATCTGTTGGTTTTTTAACAACACACTGTTTAGCCTCCATGTGTTTGTGCTTTTTACAGTTTTTTTTCCTGTAATTGATTTCTAATCTCATAGTATTGTGGTTGGAAAAGATGCTTGATACAACTTCAATATTGTTAAATTTGCCGAGGCTTGGTTTGTGACCCAAGATGTGGTCTATCCTGGAGAATGTTCCATGTGCACTTGAGAAGAAAGTGTATTCTGCTACTTTCAGATGGAATGTCCTATAATTACCACTTAAGTCTATCTGGTCTAATGTGTTATTTAAGGCTTGTGTTTCCTTATTAATTTTTGTCTGGATGATATATACGTTGGTGTATGTGGAGTGTTAAAGTCTCCCACCATTATTGTGTTACTGTGGATTTCTCCTTTTTTGGCTGTTAGCATTTGCCTTATGTATTGAGATGCTCCTATGTTGGATGCATAAATATTTACAATTGTTATATCTTCTTCTTGGATTGACCCCTTGATCATTATGTAGTGTCCTTCCTTGTCTCTTGTAACATTCTTTATTTTAAAGTCTATTTTATGTGATATGAGTATTGTTGCTCCAGCTTTCTTTTTATTTCCATTTTCATGGAATATCTTTTTCCATCCCCTCATTTTCACTCTGTATGTATCCCTAGGTCTGAAGTGGGTCTCCTGTAGACAACATTTATATGGGTCTTGTTTTTGTATCCATTCAGCCAGTCTGTGTCTTTTGGTTGGAGTATTTAATCCATTTACATTTAAGGTAATTATCAATATGTATGTTCCTATTACCATTTTCTTAATTGTTTTGGGTTTGTTTTTAAAGGTCTTTTTCTTCTCTTGTGTTTCCTGCCTAACGAAGTTCTTTTAGCATTTGTTGCAAAGTTGGTCTGGTGGTGCTGAATTGTTTTAGTTTTTGCTTGTCTGTACAGCTTTTGATTTCTTTGTCAAATCTGAATAAGACCCTTGCTGGGTAGAGTATTCTTGGTTGTAGGTTTTACCCTTTCATCACTTTAAATATATCATGCCACTTCCTTCTGTCCTCCAGAGTTTCTGCTGAGAGATCAGCTGATAACCTTATGGGATTCCCTTGTATGTTATTTGTTGCTTTTCCCTTGCTGTTTTTAATAGTTTTTCTTTGTATTTAATTTTGGTTAGTTTGATTAATATCTGTCTCGATGTGTTTCTCCTTGGGTTTATCCTGTGTGGGACTCTCTGCGCTTCCTGGACTTGATTGACTATTTCCTTTCCCATGTTATGGAAGTTTTTGACTATAATCTCTTCAAATATTTTCTCAGACCCTTTCTCTTTCTCTTCTTCTTCTGGGACCCCTATAATTCAAATGTTGGTGCATTTAAGGTTGTCCCAGATGTCTCTGAGACTGTCCTCAATTCTTTTCATTCTTTTTTCTTCATTCTGCTCCATGGCAGTTATTTCCACCATTCTATCTTCCAGCTCACTTATCCATTCTTCTGTCTGATATTGACATTCTGATAGTTATTCTGAGAGTGATTCCTTCTAGTGTCTTTTTAATTTAAGTTATTGTGCTGTTCATCACTGTTTGTTTGTTCTGTAGTTCTTCTAGGTCCTTGTTAAACATTTATTTTCTCCATTTTATTTCCGAGATTTTGGATATCTTTACTATCATTATTCTGATTTCTTTTTTGGGTAGCTTGCCTATTTCCTCTTCATTTATTTGGTCTTGTGGGTTTTTATCTTGCCCCTTCTTCTGCAACATATTTCTTTGTCTTCTCATTTTGTCTAACTTACTGCATTTGAAGTCTCCTTTCATCAGGCTGCAGGGTTGGAGTTCCTCTTGCTTCTGTGTCTGCCACCCTCTCTTATAGCTTTTAAAAAATTCTTATCTAAAAGTAAATCATTTTATTGACACTGCATCCTATATGCTAAGGTCATTAATAGGTATTTTTGTTTGCTTATTTATCATTTTTAAAGGTATCATTTAGTAAATTTGACACTTTTTCTTTTGGTGTTCAGTTCTATGGATTTTAACATATTTATATTTGGGTAACTACCACTACAATCAGGACGCAGAATGATTCTATCAATGCAAAGAATTCCCTTATACTATCCTTTATCATTGTTCCCTCCTCCCCATAACCCTTGAGAATCACTGATCTCTTCTCCATAATAGTGGAGTTTGAAGGGTGTCAGATAAATAGAATTATATAGTATGTAACCTTTTGAGATTGTTTTCTTTTACTCAGCATAATGCCTTTGACAGTTGTTGAAATTATGTGTGTGCCACTAATTCATTCTTTTTTATTTCTGAGTAGTATTCCATTGACTGCATATACCAATGTATATACTACCATTTGTCCTTGAAGGACATGTGGGTTGGTTTCAGTTTGTGGTGTTTGTTAATAGAGCTGCTGTGAGCATATAAGTGAACATAAGTTTTGTGTGAACATAAGTTTTCATTTATCTAGGGTAAACACTCAGGAATCAGGTTACTTAGTTGTTTGGTGAGTGTATAAGGAACAGTCTCATAGTTTTTTTGTATATTTTATTTTTACATAATTTGTTTCCATGTTTCTTTTGGATGACAGTAATGAAATGGGGATTTAATGGGTAAGTTTAGCAACTCCACAATTCACAGTTTTCTCAGGATACAATAGAAATAAGAAACTCACAGGTAATTTAGACTTGGGGAAATTCAGAGACCTAAAGTTCTTGGAGAAGCACTACTTCCAAAGTTAAGTGACTAAATTTCCTGCCTTGGATTATTTCTGTATCACATATGTTAGTTGCACTGTCCTCTCCTGCAGTGTCTCAGGGCCTTACAGAGTTTCTAGTGAGACAACTTTGTCAGTTTTTACTGCAGCTATAACCTCTATCCACAGGCTTGATTGTTCATTGGGGCTAGACCAGGAGATAAGTTTGAATGACAGATTTTTTGAGGTGATGAGAATTGTTTCTCCCTTACACCCTTATTCCAAGGCATTGCTCCTAGCTTAGGCTGGTCACACCTGGGTCCCCACTTCTTCAGGTATAGGCCTTTCCCAAGATGATTCTCACTCCTCATGGAAATTAAATTAGTAGCCCAGGCTATCAGTTTACCAGACAAACTCAGACAGGAGAGTTCTATTAATTTACATGGCCTAGGCAATAACTGGGACCCTCTCACTCCACCCTGCCTCCTTCACTTTACTAACCAGTTTACTAGTTCTGAGGTAAATAAACAACCTACTCTCTGACTGTTTTCTCATTTATAAAATAAATATCATATTAACACCTAGCACAGGGTTACTGTGAAGAGTCATTGAGTCAATAAACATTTTGAACAGCATCTAGCAAATAGCTGGTGCTCATTATGTCAAATTGCATTATTATTACCATCAAAGCAAGCTTGGAGTTAGAAATGGTGCTCTTTGCTCAGCAGCTCCCCATAAAAGCCCTAAAAGAGGAACTACCTTCACCTTTGTGAACTGTGGCTTGAGGTGCTTAAGGGAAAAATCTGTGACTACCCACATTCCCTTGGCCTCTGCCCTTCAGTCCTTGTGATGAGTTGTTCAGTAACCTGTTTCTAATTGTGTCTTATACTTGAAATTCCATTGAAAATAGTCCAATACATATAAATAGCCAAAACAAATATCAGTTGTAGAATAATATGAGTAATATTAGCAATCATTTAAATATTAAATTTTAATTTTTGGAGGAATTGCATTAAACTGGAAAGAATTTAATAAATTTGGGGGTTTTTTCCTCACATTTTCATTTAAAGCCCCCAAACCAATTTTCCCCCAAATGAATTTTCAAAATTTTATAGTAAGTGTTAAATGTACTTAGGAATGTCCCCCAGCATTTTGCTATATTCATAATCTTTGGTCACACTCCAGTGGTAGCTTTTTAAGATAAGATAAAGCTATCTGAGAAAGTTTAATTTAAAAAATGAAGTTCCCCAAATTTATAATAAACAGTTATGTGTTTACCGATTTGTTTTCATGATCAACACAGGAATTTAAATATGTATGGAAGGAGATGAATTACGAAAAATAAAACTCTGTATGACTCACTATAATGCATTAAAGTGCTTTTTAGTGTAGATTTACAGTTTATTTTAAGGTTCAGTTACTTTTACATAAACTTGTAGAGAAAAATATTAAACATCCTAACATCCAAAATTAGCATCTTCCCTGTTCCATTTATGGGTCACCATATTCTTAGAAAACAAAATAGGTAAAAAGAGGAATTTTGTAAATGAGTTGATTTTTGTGGACATTTTCGTTTGGCATTTGATCAGTGTAGGAGCATGGATGACCAAAACCCTTCTTATTAGTTATTTTGAAGAATTTTAGAAGAAGATTCACAATGCTGTTTTCATCAATTGCTTGTCAAAATGGAAAAATATCTGTAGTTATTTAGTCTTCTCTCTAACTGGAATTGCAGTGTCTTTTCAAAGGCAATGGCTTTTCAAGCATGATTAGAAATAGTTTTATTCAACAGAAGAACAAGGAATGGATTTTATTGCTCTGTGCTTTATGGCTCATGAATTTAACTGAACTAAGTCATCAAAAGATGTGTGAAACATACTTCTGTAGTGGGCTGTTGACTACATTTGCTTCTGTATTTTACTAATGCTATTTTTCATTTTAGCCAGGTCAGCTTTTCATAGAATTAACATCTATCCCTAAAGACCTATGTATCACCACAGAACGGTGAAACAATCAACAACTTTATTTACTTCAGGTCATTGAACAACACTTTACTTACATTTATGTTTTTAATGTGTATGTACATATGAGATAAGGCTAATTCAGCAAAAACTGAAAAACAGACTACTGGTTTATTTTAAAAACATAAACTATCCACCTTAAAATATTGAGAACCATGAAAAGACAGTATTGCCAGTCGTATTAGTAGCTGGAGGGAGGGACACATCATTTTCTCTTTTCAATTACGCTTCCTGACTACATTCCAGAATGTGCTTCTTAATGAGATGAATTAGGTGGTCTGGCTAGTTTAACCATAGTCCATTACTTTCACAGTATAAACATGTTTTTATTTCACAAAGGCCATGTGTTGACTGCTTATAACCTCGTTAATTCTAATACCCTTACATTCAATAGCTGTTTCAAAATGTGGAGCTACAAATCCAAGGTTGAAAAAGCTAAAGGAAATTTTTTTAGCTGTGGGTTGGGACATACTAACACATCAAGAAGAGTTCATTCATGGGTCACCCACCTTCCCACCTATAACTTCTTATGCTTGAGGCCTACCCATATTGTATGCATATTTTAATCCTAGCAATATGTCCTCTTTTGCATATTTATGAAGTGGAAGATTTTACACTCATAGCATCCAGTGATAAATGGTTACTTCAAGTGTCTCACTGGGTTGAGGGCCATAGGTCAAATCATTGAGCCTGTAGAAGTTCATAGTAGATAGAATTCTGCCACTCAGTGAGTTCTTGATTCCTTTGTCTACTATGTATCTCATCTAATGTCTGTGGACTAAAATTTTGATTCTCAATGCTAATTTGTTAACTGAAAATACTTTAAGCCATGAATCACAAGTAGGTGCAGCAATGATCATTTAGTTGTGGTTCCTTGGGGGGCTGAGTTTACAAAGCTTTGGAGAGCACATTTGACTATGAGGGGCATAATATTGGAGTAATGGTCATTCCAGAGGGAGTTGACATTGTCATGGGGAGCTTTTGGAAAGAAAAAAAAATGCCTTTAGAACTCACAGAGATGTAATTACAAAGTAAAGATTTTTCACTTTTTGCTTGTTTTTAATGGAGGCTTACGTGGATGCCTGGAGCCTGTGCAGAAGGAAACCCTACCTTTCCTCTCAAAACTGCTCACTGATAAATTCTCCCTTTCCTCATTTTTATTATAGTTATGTGTATTTCTAGAAGATTTTTCACTGTTCAGGAATTTTCCCCTCTGATGGCTGTCACACAGGAGGCTTTGAATTCACTCATTATTTTCAGCTCTATCAATTCAGAAATTAGAATGTTGTGGTCCTACAGTGTTGGGTCTGGGAAAGAAGAGCCTTAAGGTCTAAGAAGTAGATACAAATTTGGTAAATTAAGTGACTTTCACTTTACATTTCTTTAAGGACTCCTCTACCTTAATACTTATATCTAGATATCTGGAAGACTGCTTCATGACATATTGACTTTCCCTCGGATATCTATGATTGTGCTTGGCAATTTTTATTAAAAAAATTACTTTAAAAAAGCCATGTGCTCTCTTTTGTTTTTCAAATAATGAACAGTTTACAGAAGCATAAACATATCTCATGATGAAATGCCTAGGGGTCCTTTCAAAATCTGATATCAAAATCATATTACTGTAATTTGACATAATTAGGTTTTCCAGATCTCTTTATTGTTGTTATTTTTTTAATCAAAGGCAATTCAAGTATAAAGTTAGTGCATTGAGGATTTAATTGGCATATATTTGAGAGTTTTTAAAAACAAAGAAACTATATTATATCTGCTTGTTAGATTTATCTATAAATAAACATATGATCATTTCAGTATTTCACAACCTACTCCTCAGGTATTTTTATTACACATTTTTTCTTTTTGCTCCTAGTTTAAATGCATTTGTTAAAGTGTTTAAAACATTTCTTAAATGTCCTACAACTTGTAAGACCATAAGTGGTTTAGAATTTTAATCCTCATTTAAAAAGGCAATTGCTACATTCAGTACTGCCCATCATAGATTGACTGGCTGCTATGAGAAAGAAGAAAAAAAAAAAGAATCTCATTGGTTTCTGAGCTTTTGTCTAAGCCAGAACTTCCTCAAACCCATGACTGAAAGTCATCAGGGAGACAGGTCTAAGCAACACTTTAATTGTTCTAAAACTTGCAAGAACTGTAAAAATCCACCCCCCTTCCTTTTTTTCCCCTCTTAACAACGCTGTTGATTTATATATGCAGAAGGGAAAATTTAGGCAGAGGAGAATGGAGACAAGCTCTTGTTTGTTTTTCTTGTGGGTTTTTTTTTTTTTCCTTTGGCCTTTTTTTTTTTTAATTAATTAATTAATTAATTAATTTATGGTTGTGTTGGGTCTTCGCTTCTGTGCAAGGGCTTTCTCTAGTTGTGGCAAGCGGGGGCCACTCTTCATCGCGGTGCGTGGGCCCCTCACTATCGTGGCCTCTCTTGTTGCGGAGCACAGGCTCCAGAGGCGCAGGCTCAGTAATTGTGGCTCACGGGCCCAGCCGTTCCGCGGCATGCGGGATCCTCCCAGACCAGGGCTGGAACCCGCGTGCCCTGCATTGGCAGGCAGATTCTCAACCACTGCACCACCAGGGAAGCCCCATGGCCTTTTTTTTAAGTACTGGTGACTTATAAAATAAATTGCATAGTGTTTTAAATTTTCTGTATTCTAAATTCCTCCCCCCTGCAAATTTCTCTTTAGCATTTACCCAATTTAGGTAAAGCTTTATGAAGAGGTAAAGAGAGGAAAGAGCGAGCAAACTTTCCCTTGAAGTTCTGAGTGTTTCAATGCTATGAAAGAGTTAATCAGCTAAAAAAGTGACTTATTTTTTCTTCTACAGCACATTATTGACAAATTCAAACTTTTTCTGAATGCTCTCATCAGTGTCCATGGCTCAAATAACAATAAAATAAGGTCATTGAGGAGTATTCATTCTTCTAGTTATTCACTTATTTGTTTATAAGGCAAGTACTTAATGGGAATTTTCTATGAATCATGGTATAAATACTCCCACTATACCAATTTCAGGTGTATGATAGACACTGTGTATCTGGAAGAGAACAAGATAGACACAGACCTACTTCCAAATGGCTTATGCTGAGGATATAGGAAGACAGACATTAAACCAAAAATTTTTCAAACTAATAACAATTGTCATAAGTGGGACAAGAAAAGAAGTACACAGTGAACAAATAAAAGGGGGACAAGATATAAGTTGGAACTGGGATCTTGGGTAAGGTTTATAGAACTAATTTAATTATAATCAATTCCATTCACTTCAGCTAACTCTGTACAAAACCTATGTACATGCATTTTTGGGCTTAACTTTATTCTTTCATGAATTTTGATAACTTAAGAATATAGACAGAATGTATGTATATATGTTTATATAAATATACATAATTATAAATTTTAGAGATATAAGGATATATAGCTCACAGTACATAATAAGCTTACAATATTCTTTGTTGTGAATTCTATATAACCAATTGATTCTTTCAGAATGCTTTCATTGATTTTTGCTGGACTCTTGTCTATATAGCTAAACTATGGTTGTAAATGACAAATGAGTATAATTTTAACATAAATATTGGTTGATATTTTTACTTATATTGACAATTAAGACAAAAGTGAAATAATGAAAATATATGTTGGACCTTCATTAGTTCTTCAATGACTTGAGCAACTTCTTTGCTGAATCAGATGATAGTTTTTAGAATATTGGAAGGATATTTCCTTGAATGTTTGTGCTACTCACAATGTGAATATAAGCATGCCTAATTTAAGTTTAATCTGTATAAATAACATTTTCTTCATCACTTTCTTAAGTCTAGACCATAAGGAAAACAATAAATGAATCCCTGATTTGTAGTATTTGACAGTTTCCATGGTGTGAAGACTTCCACAGTGGCTGATTTCCTAGCAATGTGGTCACTGAACATGGGGTTGGGAAAAGATATGAAGTAGCACAATGTTACATAGTATTTCTACCCCACGCATACAATAGCAGAAATAAGCCCAAGAGCATAGATGGTAGCAAAATATAGTGAAATTATTAGAAAATTTTGTGTATTTATACCTCTGCTTATTTATTTAACTTAGCAAAAGCTCACAAAATTCCTGAAATTTTAACAGTCAAGTGGCTCCATCACACCACTGATGGATATTTAGCAAATAAAGTATTCTGGAAAATTCATCACTATACACATCAGTTTCTGATTCTAAGCCTTTATAACTGGGGGTGTTCTTACAATTGCTTAGGAAATAACAAATATTTTCATGGGTCCATGGAGAACAAAATGAAGCTCAAGAGTTTGGTGCATAGGTCCAGGATTTTGGTAGTAGGTTTTTGGCTTTGCCTTCAGATTCTTGCGATAGTTCTTCTTGGAGGGCAAAACTCACTTTAATTTTGGTGATTTCTATTTGAAACTTAGTCACTCTGATGCAACAGATGCTGCATACATTCAACATATCCTGGAGTTAGTACTCAAAAAGTTGCCACAACTATTTAAATGTTACATTTTCTAACACCTTTATTTGCACACAGGTAAAATTGATGATTCTTCCCATTGTGTCCTCATTGAATCCCCTGTGCATGTGTAACCCCTTTAACTATTTCTTTGAATATGTTCATTTCCTGTTTCATGTTGTTGACTGTGAAATCCATTTTAGAAGAATTTTAGAAACTACAGTATATGTATTTGACACACTAGTTAGCACTCAGGAAAAAAGTTATCAAATAAATATGTGAATGGATGGCAAAATAATTGTTTTTCCTAATCTGGTAGATGTCCTAGCAAAGAATATATTCTGTGGGGCTGACATTTTCATATGCATTGAAGCTATAGGCCCAGGTTCAATGTTTCTGTCTTATCTTCATTACTGGAAAGTAAGCTGATTACTTTGCATAACCGTTTTGTATAAACTAGTTCTAATACTAAATATTTTGTCTTGTCAGTCAAAGCATCTTGTCTTCTGGATATTTCTCAAGAAAGTTCTATAATTGTTTGTAATTACTGGTATCTTTATAATCAAATACTGGTGAAGTATGCCCTAATAATATGCCCTAATATCATATGCCCTAATAATCATCCTCTTCATTCATTTATTAAAAATATTTTGAACACATATTATGTAGGAGATCAAGGCCAAGCATGGGAGTCACAAACATGAATAAGATATAGTCAATATCTTTTAAGGACTGGACAACCTGATGATGAGGGAGACTGAAGGGCACATTGATAAATTATAAAATATGGTAAGTGCTGTTACAGAACTGCAAACAGAGTGTTCTGGAAATAGACTTTGAAGCAACAGACTTTATTTTATTACTAGGGTATCCCCAATTTATAAAGAAATTATAAAGGGAGAAAAATGGGGCTTTTAGGGTTAGGAAAGTAAATACTTCCTCAAATATTTTATTACACCATCTTTCAGGTTCTGAAGGAGTTAATATTTTGTTTTTATTTTTGTTTTGTATAAAAAGTTACTATAAGTCATTCAAGGCTACATTTTATATTTTTAGTATTTTGCTTCCTATGGAATATTTATCTTCAATTCTATTTTTTTCTTTTTTTTTAATTAATTTTTATTGGAGTGTAGCTGATTTACAGTGTTGTGTTAGTTTCAAGTGTACAGCAAAGTGAATCAGTTATACATATATCCACTCTTTTTTAGATTCTTTTCCCATATACCTCATTACAGAGTATTGAGTAGAGTTCCCTGTGTTCAATTCTATTTTTAAAGTTAAAAATAATACTATATGTAATCTTCTCAAAAAGTCCAGAGTCTTATGAATAGTTAAAGCAGTGTTACGTTCTGAATAACTATGACTTCAAACTGTTTTTCAGATGCTGATAGGCTACAGTAAATGGAAGTTGTACACAGAAGTAATAAATGAATAAACGAAGGAAGAGAGGAAGGGAGGGAGGGATGTGGAGAGAGATTTTCCACATTGAATTCCATTTTCTATAGTTGAAAGAATAGTGTATTGAATCATAGCTATTTAAATTTATACGTACAGAGCCAATATAATCAGGCAACTAATATCATATTTTAACACTACAAATTAGAAACTGAAATAGGCTTGTAAACCGTATGTTCTGTTCTCCTGGCTATACAGGACAAATTTCCCCATTAAGCATTTAAGTTTGGGGGCAAATTTTAAATATATAATTATTATTTTTATTAAATTAGCTTATTCTTTATTCTCAGAGCCCTTTCCCTACAAAAGTTGTCACCTTTTAACTGGAATGTTAACATAAACTATATCATCAGTGTATCATATCTCTCTCTCTCTCTCTCTCTCTCTCCATCCATCCATCCTTCCATCCATCCATTTTATCTGCCTACCTACTTACCTACTAATAGGCCTATCTATCTAATGTTCTATTATCTATCACTCTTTCTATTTCAGTCTCTCTGTCGCTCTCCTATCTATTTCTGTTTCTTTCTCCTGTTTCCGGCTATAGCTGTCCTAAAACATAATTTTCTTATTTGCCTCATTTATAGAAAGGGGAAAATAAGTGCCTGTCAGTTGGATGAATGAGATTATATGGTAACTAAGAAGAAGAAGAAAAAAAAAACCAACAACTAATACTGTGCTGAGATACAGTCTGGGAAATTGGTTAAGTCTGTTAAGAACCTAATTAACCCACTCTCTCAAATTAGACCACCCCCAGCCAGGGAGTCAGCATCAGCAAAGTTAAAAGTTACTAAGCCCTTAGGGTGTGCCAAGTACTCTGCTAGGCATTATCTGACTTAATTCTCACAACAGAAACTTCTGAGGTCCTTACTGTTAAAGTCTGTAAGGAATAGGCACAGAGAGGTTAAGTAACTTGCCTGAAGTCACAGAGGTAAGTGGAGGAACCAGAATTCAGACCCAGGCAGCCTGATTCCAGGGTCATTGCATTTTATTGAATTTAGAAGCTGCTTAGTCTCCTGAGTGTGTGAAATCTCATGAATGGCCTCAGTGACTGTTTTTCTAGTTTAATGGGGTGTTTTATTTAGTTATACAACAGATAAATGTTCTACTACTTAATTTATACATGTAGTTTATGTAAAACATGCAAGTAAATGTGAATTTGTTTCTTCGCCCTAACTTTTAAAGGATACACAATTTGTTATATTACATCTGTGGGATTTGTTGAATTAAGGGTGGCTTGATACTGAGATACTAACAACGTAAAATATACAGTTTGCTTGTCACATATGTGGAATGGTTTACTTAAATCATGAATCAAAAAAGGATAAATAAACATTTGTGCAGATGATACAGCTACATAGATCAATTGGTTAAGTAAAGTAATATCACAAAAATCATTGCCTGATTGGTCCCTCAAGGTTAGAACACTTAAATAAGGTTAAACAAAAAGATAAAATTGGGTGATTCTGAAAAGTTTCAGTTGGTCCTCTTTTATGATTTTAGCTCAGGACATTTCTAGTTCTAGTGCCATTTCTGCTCACAATTAACACACTCAAATGGATACTTCAGCAAAAATTTAAATCGCTACAGGCTATGGACCACTGCGTCCCTTGGGAACTGCTGAAATTACACATGTTTTTTAAATCTATGAATGTCGAGGTTCTTGAGTAATCTCCATTACAGCACAGAAACCTCATCAGGGAGTAATTTTGTGACATGAGAAAATATTAGTAAATTATCTTTTCCAGTAATTAATCAAAATGTGAACACAAGCCCATTACGGCTTATTTGTTTAAAGTATTGAGCTGTGATTCTTCATGACCCCCCCGAAATGTAAGTTTTCATTATCCATCACTTACAGATGTGTTTTGTTCAGAATAATTCAGTTTTATTACTATTAATCAATCCTTAGGACTTACTCCAGAACAACATAAAGAGGATATTTTTAAAGACCTACAAAATAAATACGGTAGGGCCTGAGGCCCTCCAAAGTAAATGCTTACATATGTCTGTTGAAAAATAGATCATCTTTTTTCTTTTAACTGACACTTAAATTAAGATTACAGCTGTTAAAATGTTTTATTTCTTATGGCCTATTTCAACATAAAATAAACTTTCTATCTTCATCTTAATCTCAGCTTTTAAAATGTATACTTTATGTTTTATTATGTCTACTTCTCTAGCATAAAGATATATTCTGTTTCTCTGCCCTCTATCATCTTCTATCATGTACATATTATTCTGACTTTCCATTTTTTTTATGGCTATGAAATATCATGGTATTTATAAAATGCTACTTTAGGAGCTGCTTAGCTCTTAGTACTGGAAATATTGGCATCTTCATTTCTGTAAACATTCTTTCTCACAGTGTCGACGTACAAAATGCAAGACTTCTCAAAGGTCAAAACAGTTCTCATCAGTATCAAAGAATGATAGAGTTATATGAGCTAAGTATGGAGATACTGAATTTAGGTATTGTGTGCTATACAAAATAGAAAGCAGGGTCTGTTGATGCCAACTCTTTTCTTGTCCTTCCCCTGGTCAGCTTCTTATTTCATTTTGGTCTTCTTATATGTATATTCTCCAGTTAAGAAACTTCATTGCTGAAGCCTGTTTCTGTAGCTGTTTTTAAAAATGTGTGTCTGAATTACATGTTTTCTTTTTCTTGGAAATTTTATTGCAGAAAATCTCTGATTTTAATTAAATGTTGTTTCTACTCTTATTTATAATTTTCTTTTTCAAAGGAAGGAATTATAATTATTTTGTCTATGCAAGGAACTGCTTCCTGAATTGCAACTTTTTTATGATGAAAAAAATTCAGATGTATTACGTTTCTCTGTAAATAAATACTTCTTGTGGTATATTTCACTCATTCTTACATGAGGAAAATCTAATTAAACTTATATCACTATTGCCCCAAAATAAATGTAGGTGATAATGCAGCATTCCTTTACTGAGTTCCATAAGAAGCCAGGATACATTGGGCAATGTTCATTTTAAATTTCATGCACTTAGAACAAAAATGTATTTACAAGCAAGGCAGTTTGGGGGAACCAAGAATAAGGGAGCTAATCTTAGTATCTTTCCTCTTCATTTCACCCTCAGGTGAATGAAGGTATCATTTGAAAGTATTCAAATTTTTGTGTGTGATCAATCTGCTTGAATTGTTTTGACTAAATTGTCTGGGCAATAAAACAAATCAGTTAACCTAAGTGAGTGACAGAATATTTAGCATTTTTAGAAATAGCCTTATTATCTCTAGAGATATTTCTGGACTTACGTTTTTATAGTGTATAATACTACTAACACTATTATTATTAGAAAGACTTTGGTGCCATTAAAATTCTACTTTAATTATATTATTTGGATTTGGGGGCTCATTCTCATGTTTTCTGACTTCTCCAATATGTTATTTCTTGTGTTTTTCTTCCTTTTAGAGAAAACTCCTTTTTTTTTTTTTTTCTCTTCTGCTTGATTTATTCTTCTCTCTTTCTTGGCTTTATGCCCTTGTTCTTCAAAGTCCTCTTTTATTTCATTGTCATGTCTTTGGTTACAGATTTTCTGCCTATGCTCTTAGAACCTGTGTGAGTGTCATTCAATTTCTTTGCCCAAATTTGCAATAAAGCGCAACAGGCGATGAAAGGCTTTGATACATCTATTATTAATAGATAAAAATGAAGAGATGCCAAGGAAACCCAAAAGCATGAGCTTCTGTGGCAGTCTGTATAAAATAGGGAGTCATGAAGGTTCAAAACCAGTAATAGGTGTTATGGGAATAAAGTGAGTTGGTCAACTCAAGAAATCTAGATCTAAATTCTTCCATGCAAAGATAGCATTACAGAGGAGTTTCTATCTCACTAACAAAGCAAAACATGATTTATCCACATATTAGAATGCAAAATTTTTCTTATTTCAATTAGCTGTATGGTTGTTCCCCCAAATCCAATATCCATTTCTTCTATGGTAATAGCACCTTCCAACTTTAGGTGGGCGCATGGTTGCCCCTTTTTAGACAAGCAGTATCAAGTGTCCATGACATATAATGAGATTTAAGGGGAATTGGTTTAAGTAACTTTTGGAAGGTATACTTAAGGGAAAGAGACATGTCTTCCTATTGTCTGACTATTGGAATAGCTAGTTTGGAGTGCTATTGAAAGCCGTCAAGGTTAATGATACAAGACAGAAGAAGCTGTGGTCCTGGACAATTGTGGATTTGTTAAACCAGGATAAGACTGCTCTGGTTATATAGGAAATAAATAAATTTCTATATTGTTTAAACCATTGCTCATTTTTAGTTTTCTGTAACTTTTAGATAAACTTAGTTCTAATAAATGTAAGCTGCTGCTTTTCACAGCAGAAACTAGAATTTTTAAACTATTTTGCTTTGGAATATTTGGCATAGATAAATCCCAGTTCTTCAATGTGTGTTTGTGTGTCTGTATTGGGAGCTGCTTCACTATAGCAATTACTCACTACACTATGTAATGGCTCAGAAAGGCATCCTTTAATTTCCAGCAACAGAACACTAGAGAAGTAGGCTTTGTCCCTTTGTTCACTTCTTAGGCCCTTCCCTCAATCTGCTGTAACCCTATTATTTTTTTCTATTATCCTTATTTTGCATGCCCCCCAGCTGCACATGACCTAAAACTGGAACCAATTCTAGAAGCCTTCATGTCCCTTAATTATACCGTCCAATCTGTCACCCAGTGCTGTCAATTCTACCTTCAAAACATTTGTCCTATTTGTCCCTGACTCTCCATCGCTGTCTATTTTCATACTGTCCTGCCTCAAGCTTTTATCATGTTTGTGTGGTGATATCCACCATGACATCAACATTGAGGACCATGCAGGCACTTCTGTGGACCCCATGGCTCATGAGAACACAGTATGTAACCACTGCTGGAGATAATGAGAAATCACTGAGGAATTCCGATGTCACCACACACACAGTTGCACAAAGATAGCTCCCTTGGAATGTATTCTCCAATAGCATGTATGGTCATATATCTGTTGGGGCTTTTTCTTTTACTTTAAAAAAACATCATTTCCATGCATTATATTCTGTTAGAAGATATAAGCCATTTCCTTTAGTATTTCAAAATTATTTTCTCTGAGTTGTACATTGAATTTGCTCATAATACTATTTTATTTTATTTTTAACTTACAATTTGCATTCTCTTTTACCATTAATCAATCTGTTCAGAATTTATCTATTTTATTCATTTTTTAAAAACCCAACCTTAGATTTTAGCAACATTTACCCCTTTTTGTTATTTTTTTATTTTTCTCTTTTAAAAACTTCTCAAGTCATTTTTTAAAAAATATCATTTCAGTCTTTTTGTAGGGTTTTTTTTTTTTTTTTCTTATCTCATTTCTTTACATTAAATGAAGATAATTCACTTTCTTCCTTCCTCCCTCCCTCCCTCTCTCTCTCTTCCTTTCATCTTTTTACACTTTCAATAATTACAGCATTTATACCTATAGATTTTCCTTGGAGCTTATGTTATAAAACATAGATTTTGGTATGAATCTGCTTTTGATTACTTTGTCTATGGTTGGATCTCATTTTATTTTAATTTTGATCCAGGGATTATTTAGGAAACATATAAATTTCTAAGTATTAAAGTTTTATTGGTTATAAACCCAAGAGTGTAGTCAGTAAAAGCACTGTGTATTTTTAGAGTATCTCTTTATTTTGAATATTTTGTTCCCCTGGTGTCCTTGTAATTTTTACTGCTGTCTCTCTTTTTGACCCAATAAATGAATAATTGTGTTTTAATAGAAGGGTTTAACCCATTTAGGTTTTTTGATAACTGATTATTTATTTTTCAGTTGTGTTATTTTATTATGTTTAAAGAAATGCATCAGTGTTGTTTACTTTTCCTATACTGCTCTTCCTTGGTCTTAAAAAAGTACTGATGAAATGCCGCTATTTCTTAGCTGGTGGGTGTTTAGCACTGCGGGGGTTGTTTCTTTGGATTTAGAAGCAGAATCATGTAGTTTTTGTCCTCCTCCTCCTTCTCCTTTCTCCTTCTTTCTCTCCCTGTTTCTCCTTCTCTTTCTCTCTATCTGTATCTGTATCTCTCTTTCTGTCTCCAACTCTCTCTCTCACTCTCAGCTCTGAGCCATAATGAATGTAACATCCCCAACACGTCATAACTATTTTATAGTCAACATTCTTGGTCACAAGTAATGGAATTGACTGGAATATATAACGTAGCATAAAGAATCTGTGGCAGTGCTGGGGGACCCAGTGTAGTGAATGAACATGAGCCATAGCAGTCTTTGCAGCAAGAAAAAACTGTTAAGATTCTATTGTTGTAGCCTCCATTAGAGGACACTTATTACCACTGACTTCCATTACAGGAACAAAGTGCTCTTACTGCTGAACTGTGGACTTTTCGTTGCCACCATGATTAGTATCAGGCTGTGCATCAGTTCCTCAAGGTAAGATCCTAGTTCATGTCTCCATATCTTGGAAACCTGGAGGGGGTAGAGAAACCATTAGCTTTCTTGACTTCCTGCCTACCATCAATCCTATACAGTGATGGAGTTTCATAAATTAGGAAGGTTGTTTGGATACTGAGTGAACTCATAAAAACAAATTTCTATTGCATTTAAACCTTTTGCCCCACATGTATACATAAATATGTTTTAAACACACACACACACACACACACACACACACACACATACACACACATATGTATATATATTTGCCCTAAGTTTTTACTTTAAAAAAGAGAAAAGCTCCCATTTAACATAATGGAACTTTTCTTTGTACAGCCCAAAATATGCTGAAACCATTCCTAATGGGAACCAATTCAAATTATGAACATTTTCTGTGACCATATCCAAGTTCAGAATTTCTGAATAATGTCCATTTATCTTCTAGTTCAAGTTTGTCCCTCTGTTAATATTTTTCAGCCCTATATTAAATTGCAAAGTTAACTACTACCAATACTAGGATATACATTACTAGGTTAGAAGAAAAAGGAAAGAAAAATATTAATCAATTGTATTTCATATGCATATAGTTTTGCCCCTTCTTAGAGAATTTCCTCTCTTGTGTACTGTAACCACTAGGTCTGCATAGGGAGAAGTTTTTTTTTAATGCATGAATTATTAGATTTAAGTAATTAGATGGAGTGAAGCCTTGATTCATGAATTCAGGGGTTCCATTTTTGTGAAAAAATAGTACCATATATAAGTTGTATGTTCAGAGTATACATCACATGTTGTCAATAGTTGCCGTTGTAACTGATTTTCATCAGCCTATAAACTTTTCTGTTTCTTTGTAAATGGACTGTCAAAGAAAGAAGCAATACTGTGCAGGATACCATAGCACTCAGTGAGTCAAGAGATGATGTTGTGTACAGATGACTGATGCGTAAGAATAGCAAATCCAAATCCTGAATAAGTCTATATTCCAATGAGGGTAAAGAATTAATTTTTTTTGCCTTGGAAGGGGTCAAATATAATCCATATGCCACCAAAATATCCAGCTGGTGCCTAAACTATGGTGTCCCATAATATGTTATGATGACTGGCAAAATAGGCTCACAGCAGTGGTTGCAAACAAGTTAAACTCTGTCAGGGGAATTCATGTTACTGAGCCTTTGCATAGCCTCCATTACTAAAGAATGTTGGCCTTCTGCTCTTGAATCCATTGAATAAGCACTACGTTAGCTAAGGGGAAGGCTGCCTAAAACCAGGGAGTGTGTCATGTTTCTACCTTATTAAGAGTCATCTTCATCAGGGGCTTGCAATAAACATTTACATGGGAAATAGTTCATAACTGGAAACCAACTTCGTAGTAATTGTTGAATTTAGAAAATATTATATAGTGTGTTGAAAATTATCGAATTCATCATTAGATGTACTAAGAACGGGTTATAAATATTCTGTCCTGCAAGAAAAAAAGACAAAAAAAACAAAAATAGAAATGATTTAATAACATATTTAATAAAAAACTGTAAAACCATTAAAATAAGAAAAATTAAGCAATAAATATAATTGAGTCCAAAATTACCTATTAGATTAAGATCTATTATTGGATGTAAAATACAGCCAAGCCATACATAGTTTACTTCAGTTAAACTCATTCCGTAAATGTAAAGATGGATTCATATTAGGAGCTTTACATAATTCAACATATGAATGGCTCAAGTAGAAAAAAATGTGTGTTTCTGCCATAGACGTTGAAAAGCCATTTTATACAATTTTATATTCATGTCTAACAGTAATAATAGGTCTCTTAATCAGATAAGAATGATGTATCCTTAACATAATAAAACTGTGTAATCAGCCAAAGCCACAATCAAGTTAGTGGTGAAACACAGGAGGCATTCCCACTGTAATCAATAATTAGCTAGGCGGATTCCTGCTACTTTCTTTATTTAACATTGTTCTTGAAGTACTAGTCAATGAAGTTAGGAGAAAAAAAATGAGAGGTTTTAAACTTTATATGAAACAGCAGAAAATACTATTAATAGCAGATTATATAACTCTATACCTCAAAACTCTAAAATTTGCAATCAAAATTTTAAAAATCCATAAAGTAACGGCTATAGAACTAAAACAAAGCAAACAAACATAATAAAGTTTTCCCAGCTATAAACTATTATTAGCCAGACCATACAATACTATACAATACAGACGCTACAGTAGGAGAAATAAGCCTCTTTTCAACAGAACCACAAAAGTAAAATACCTAGAAATAAACTGAACAAGTCATCAAACACACCTATGTGATTATAATGGTAAAACTTTACTAAAGGACAATAAAAGAACTTGAATATATGGGAATAAAAATCTTATTCTTTTATTGAAGATCATTGTATTTTTAATTTATCAATTAATCTTGAGACTCATTGTGATACTGTGAAGGTAACAATAGGATTCTAAAGCTCATCTGCATAAATAAACATGCACAATTATATAAAAGGAGAAAGACAGTGAGACTAGTTTTACCAAATGTTAAAATATGTTACTGTGAAGTAATTGAACATATTTATATTGGTCTCTGGTCTCAGTTCCTGGCGCAGAGCTCCTAAAACTCTTATAGCTTCCTAAGTGATAAGAGTACTAGGAGTATCTTTTGTTCTAATATTTGATCTTTGACCCCATTTCCTGACAGGGTTACAAAATTCTTTGAGATTTTAGGGGTCACAGGAGTGTCTTTTGTTCTAATGAGGCAACTCCTAAATAGCTCCTAAATGGGGACTGGTCACCAGAAAGACCAAGCCATGGTTAGAAGCTTGGAACTTTCAGCCCCACTCTCCATCCTCCAGGAAGTTGAGAGGGGCTAGAAATGGAACCCACTGATCAAATATGCCTGTGTGATGAATCCTCCATAAACATCCCCCAAGTACAGGATTTGGAGAGCTTCTGGGTTGCTGAACACAGGAAAGTACTGAGGGTGGGGTGTCTAGTGAGAGCATGGAAACTCTGTGTCCCTTCTCCCATGATTCATGCTCTGCATCTTTTCTATTTGGATGTTCATATGTATCCTTTATCATATACTTTTATAATAAAGTGGTTAGCATAAGTATTTCCCTGAATTCCATGAGCCATTCTGGCAAATGATCAAACTCAAGGAGAGGATCTTGGGAGTCCTAATTTATAGTTTGTTGGGCAGAAGTATAGGTGACAACCTGGGACTTGTAATTGGTATCTAAAGTGGGGGAGGGGCCGTCTTGTGGGACTGTGTCAGAATTGAGTTAAATTGTACAACACCCAGCTGGTGTCACAGAGAACTGCTAGGTGTGGGAAAACCTCTACACATTTGGTGACCAGAAGTGTCAGAAGTGAAGTATTGTGAGTGAGTAAAGGGGAACCATTCAGGATTGTGTTTTTCCTGTGCAGTACCATATTTAACAGTTGTGTTATGCAGTGTCATTTGAATAAGATCTGTAATAGATGAGATTTTAAACCTTGTGGGTATCTGAGAGGAAGGACAGTCCAAGTGGGAAAAAAAGCAAATGCAAAGCCCCAAGCCCCAAGGCAAGATTATGCTGGGCATGTTTGAGAAGCAGTAAACCAAGCATTTTGGTTTGAAAAACTAGATAGATGGAACTGCTACTTACTTAGATGATGGAGCTGAGTGAGGCTAGGAAATAAGGTACTGATTGATGGAAAAGAGACATGAAGCTTAACATTATTAGAAATGAGAAGATTTTGACCTATGATGGTATCCTCTGAATTTAGAACAACAAAAACAACAACAACAAACCAAGATAGTTTAGCAGCACTGAATATTTACATTTAACAGAGGTGTTTTGTGAGACTACCAAATTTTGGGAGAGGGGATGCATTTGAAAAACTCCACAGGTGAAATTTTATATGATATTTTTCAGTGTTCTTGTGCTTTATTTAATGAGATATTTAACATCTCTTATAAAAATACATAAAATATTTATTCCAAGTAATAGTATTCCTCAATTATCTTATAGATTATTTAATATTTTACTTTCCTATTAATAAGGTATAAATATATTTAAAATTGTGATGAAAAGTTTTAGATGCAGTCTTAAAAATATTTGAGTAGGACATTGTATTTTTAAAAAATTCTTTAGAATTTAAAAAAGTAAAAAGAAGACCATTAGTCTAGGAGAGTTTGAGAGTGAGAGTGGCTGGAATAAGAAATACAATGGAATTAGAGGTAACATTGAGGGTCCACTTGAGGCAAGTGATCAGATTCTAAAAGCAACATCGCTGTGGTGTTTTTCTCCAACTGTGCTCAGATGCATGGGTGCACATACAGGTAAAGAGTTGTATTTAACTCATGGTTCTTACTTAAGTGAGTACAGAGAAGCAAAAGAGGAGAAATTGAGTTGAAGATGTTTTTTAAGGAGTGATTATAATGCTTCTTCAAGGAACTTAAGGTTTTAGAAGGAAAGCACAGTTGGCCATGGAACAGCACAGGTTTGAACTGTACAGGTCCACTTATACTCAGACTTTTTTCAATAAATACATGCTACAGTATTACACTATCTGCAGTTGGTTGAATCTGCAGATGCAGAACCTCGGATACAGAAGGTTGACTATGAAACTTGAGCATCCGCATATTTTGGTATCATCTACGGGTCCTGGAACTAATTCCCTGTGGATACTGAGGACCAGCTGTAAATATAAGAGGAAGAAGAAGTACAGAAAAGGAGGATGGTGATATCAATAGATTGCTGGTCAGATATAGTCAAATGATTGTTATAGTCAAGGTATTAGAGACAATCAGCTGGTAAACTTGGAGATCACATTTGAAGAATGGGATTATTAAATTGAAATTATAAAAAAAAATATTAATAATGGCAATGCATAGGGTATGACCATGAGTCTGGGTGGCTAAGGTGAAGTGGAGATCAAGATAAATTAAAAGAAAGGAGGTCAAGGAACTCTTAAATCAGTATATTGGAAGGATCATTTATGTGCATATATTGAGTAAATTAGTTTTATACTAGTATACAAGAACTGTATGTTAGTTTTATACTACTAAGTAACAAATGACCACAAATTTGGTGCTGATATCAATACCCATTTATTTGCTTACAGTTTTATAAGTCACAATTTGGGATGGTGTAGATGAATTATCTGTTTGGGGTCTCGTGAAGCTTAAATGTTGGCTAGTCTGGGCTTTTCTCCAGTGGCTGTGAAAAAAATGAATCCACCGCTAAACTCATTTAGTTTATTATGAGGATTAAGTTGTTTGCAGTTGTAGGACTGAAGTCTGTAAGTCTGTTTCCTTGCTGACTTTGACCAGAGTCCTCTTCTTTTTTCTTGGCTCTTAGATCATCCTTACACATAGACCCTCTGTCTTCAAAGCCAGCAACAGTAGATTGAATGTTTCTCATGCCCTCATCTCTCCGACTTTCCGTTTTGCCTTCCTATTCTGGGGTTTGTTTTTTTTTTTAAGACTTTATTCTTTAGAGCAGTTTTATGTTCTAAACAAAACTGAGAGGAAAGCACAGATTTTTTTCAATATACCTCCTGCCCCGACAGTTGCATAGCCTCTCAAAATATCAACATTGTTCACCAGCTTGGTACATTTTTTTACCAAGAATAAATCTACATTGGCACATCATAATCACCCAAAGTCCATAGTTTACATTGGGATTCACGATTGATGCTGTACATTTTAAGGGTTTGGACAAATGTATAATGACATATATCCATCATTGTAATATTATACAGAGTATTTTCATTGCCCTAAAAATCCTCTGTGCTTCTGCCCATTTATCCATACTCCCTCACCCCAACCCCAGCCCCTGGCAACGACTGATCTGTTTACTGTCTCCATAGTTTTGCCTTTTCCAGAATGTCATATAGTTGGAATCATACAGTATGCAGCGTTTTCAGATTGGCTTATTTCAGTTATTTCAGTTATGCATTTAAGGTTCCTCTATGTTTTTGCATGGCTTGATAGCTCATTGCTTTTTAGCAGTGAACTTATTCCATTGTCTGGATGTACTACAGTTTATCCATCACCTACTGAGAGACATATTGGTTGCTTCCAAATTTTAACAATTATGAATAAAGCTGCTACAAACATCCATGTGCAGGTTTTTGTGTGGACATACGTTTTCAGTTCCTTTGGGTAAATAGCAAGAAGCATGATTGCTGGATCATGTGGTAAAATTATGTTTAGTTTTTATAAGAAATGACCAAACTATCTTCCAAATGTCTGTACCATTTTGCATTCTCACCAGCAATGAATGAGAGTTCTTATTGCTCCACACCTTTGTCAGCATTTTGTGTTATCAGTACTCTGGATTTTGGCCACTCTAATAGGTATGCAGTGGTATCTCATTGTTTTTCTAATTTACATTTCCCTGATGAGATATGGTGTGGAGCATCTGTTCATATGCTTATTTGCCATCTGTATATCTTTTAGATGAGATGTCTGTTAAGCTCTATGGCCTATTATTTAATTGGGTTGTTTGATTTCTTATTGTTGAGTTTTAAGGGTTTTTTATATGTTTTGGATAACAGTCTTTTATCAGATGTATCTTCTGCAAATATTTTCTTCCAGTCTGTGGCTTTTTCTTCTAATTCTCTCCATATTGTCTTCTGCAGAAGTCTGTAGTTTTAATTAAGTTCAGCTTATCAGTTACTTCTTTCATAGGGCATGTATTTGATGTGGTATCTAAAAAGGCATCACCATACTTAGAGTCATTTAAATTGTCTCCTATGTTGTCTTCTGGGAGTTTTATAGTTCTGTATTTTACATTTAGGCCTGTGATCCATTTTAAGTTAAACTTTGTGAAGACTGTAAGGTCTGTGTCTCCTTAAGACCATGTTAGGGGCAGGCAGTGTCTATATCTCCCTTCACTTCCTCTCCAATTTATTATAATGACACAGCTCTATCTCTAGTTTCCCTTTGCTTCTTCCTTTTTAATGCTGAAGAGTTCAGGTTTTTTGTGAGGGTGGAGGTGGTAGGTCAGAAACCCTAAGCGTTAATCTTTCTTTCTTTTCCTATTTCTACTTGAAAGATCCTATTTATCTGCATTGTGGATAAATAGGAATAAGGTCTTGGCAGTGAGAAAAGAGAGTTGAAAATATAAACATATCAAGATAGTATTTCACCACGTTATTTAACATAGAACACCTGGAGGTCAAGAGGTATAAGATGACAAATTTTATTACATAAAATATAAAGCCTTCTGCATAGCAAAAACATTAAATAAGAAAATAAAAGGGAATAATTAAATATAATTTGTATTAATTATGACAAAAGACTAATTTGCTAAAATAATTCAAATAAATCAATAATATAAACACCAAATCCCTGAAAAGGAAGGAAGGAAGGAAAGAAGAAAAGAAAGAAAGAAAGGCAGATGTGGACTGGCAAAACTTGGAGTAAAAGATACCAATGGCTTAAAATAGACCAAAAGGTGTTCAAATTCCCCCATACTGAGCTATTTCATATTTTAAGTAGTGGAAATTAAGGCAGTAATGAAATGGCATTTCCCACTTTTCAGCTTGTCATCAATAAAAAATTTTTGCTCATATACAATGTTAGAAAGTTTGTAGGAAAATAGTTTTTTTCATACATTATTGACAAAATGTACTGTGGTGTAACAAATGTGGTGGGAGTTTTTCAGTATTTATGAAAATTTCTCTGGCATCTGTTTTGTGATGCTCACAGATGCAGGCACATCTTCATTGTAGCTTTGCTGATATAGCAAAATCTGGACACACCCTAGATGATAATCGGTAGGGGCTGTAGCCATACAGTGGAAGCCTGCACAGTGAGTTAGAGCTCCAGAATATGTGGCTAAGCAAATTAATAAGTTGTAAGCACAAAAAAAATAGAAAAGCATTAAATTTGCTTCCATATGTGTAAGAAGTTACATGTGTATTTTGGTAATGTATTTGTGCGTGTTTGAAAAAAAATGAAAGAAGGATTTATGAAACTCTGTTGATGACTATTGCCTCGCTCAAGTAGGAACATATTCTGAAGTGGGAGAAAGACATTTTTCATTGTGTAACCTCTCTTGTTTGAATTTCTTTATCACACTTTTGTATTTTCATATATACAAAAATTATTAGAAAATGAAACTTCAAGACTCTAAATTTAAAACTTATTGCATGAGGTCTCTTTTCCATTCATTGTTTCAGAATGTTGTTTCATCTTTAGGTGCACATTGGTAATTGATGGCGCAAGTCTGAAGATGGTTTAGAGTTGGGAGAAGTTAAAGATACTCTGTATTATTTTCATTAGTGTAGTAATTTTACTAATTCAAAATCAGACTTTATTCTATGAGCAATGAGCAACAATTTCATGGATTCTTTGCTCCTATATATTTGGGGATTAGAAATAATAAAATATTATTGTGATTCGCGTAATAAATTAGCTGCAGGTTTATAATACAAACTCTAATGATTCTGTAGAAAACCTGCATTGAACTTCAAATGAGTTTGCGGTACTCTGACAGCAAAAGTATATGAATGTTTTCTTAAAATTATTTAATATTCATTGATGCCTGTTCTATACTAGATACTTGGATATTGTGAGGGCTATGTTTATTTATCATTATCATTATCATTTCTTCCATTATTTCTTAATTCATTCATCACTGATTTATTGCCTCAAATATTTGGGGAACCTTTCTAAGTCTTTAGATTAAGTTTTCATAAGGATCTCAACTATGCCCTGATGTAGCTTATATTTAATTTGTAAGGAGGGGAGACAAACCAGTAAGCCAAAAAAAGAGAGAATGAGTGAGTAAGAGAGAGAGAAAACAATAGTAAGATAATTTTTAATAGGTAATAGTACTTAAAATAAAACAAAAGGGATTGATTTTGAATGACAGACACTGGTGGGTGTGGGGGTGAGGTCGGGATTGGAGGTGAGTTGTGGGGTCTTTTTTTTAATATAAATTTATTTATTTATTTATTATTTTTGGCTGTGTTGGGTCTTCATTTCTGCGCGCGGGCTTTCTCTAGTTGCGGTGAGCAGGGGCTACTCTTCGTTGCAGTGCGCGGATTCTCATTGTGGTGGCTTCTCTTGTCGCAGAGCGTGGGCTCTAGGTGTGCAGGCTTCAGTAGTTATGGCTTGCGGGCTCTAGAGCACAAGCTCAGTAGTTGTGGCGCATGGGCTTTGTTGCTCCACGGCATGTGGGATCTTCCTGGACCAGGGTTTGAACCTGTGTCCCCTGAATTGGCAGGTGGATTCTTAACCACTTCACCACCAGGGAAGCCCGAGTTGTGGGGTCTTATAGTTCATGACAGTTAAAGGGGAAAATATCATATGATGAGATAAAGGTTCAGAGCATTGGGGAGGTTTTATTTTCTTTATATTTACTTCTCTGTTCTTTTCAGCATCTTTTTTTGTTGGTGGGTGAGTGAGTGGGTGGATTTATTTTTATAAACACAAGATTGTCATTATCACAGAGAATTTAATGATGTAAGGGACTCTGGACTTTATTTGAAGGCTATATCTGTTCCAAGTTAAAGCAAATCATAGATTTAATCATGTCAGAGAAGACAATGGTTCAATGAAGAGCAAACTTTTATTTTGGACCATCTATTCTCTTATTCCTTCATATAAAAACACTCTTGAAATGTCTGTTTTCTGTCCAGCTCAGTGATACTAGATTCTCACTGATTTTATCTTTTATGATTAGGGGCTTATTTGTTTTTGTGTAATATCAAGTCGTTCACTGCATCTTTCATATATTCTAAAAATTATGTTAGCTTGTATCTACTTATAAGAAGTGGGAAGCACTACTTAAAGTGTCTGTCACAAATTTGGCATTTATTTGTTTCTTATAGGAAGAAAACTAGAGGGAGGTTGGTTGGTTGCTGGCATTGATAAGTAGCTTAAGGGTTCATCCTCCTGGCTTTCTATTCCATCATCATCTTGTCTTCAAGATGGCTGCTACATCTCCAGGCATGAGAGAAAAGTCAGTGCCAGAGCTGTTATCATTTAGCAGGAAAGCAAAAACATTCCTAGAAATCACTTGGCAGGCTTCTACTTCAGTCTCATTGCCTAAAACTGAGTCCCATAGGTACGCCAGCAGCAAGGCATTCCAAAGAAGCAGGAAATAGGATCGCGAATGTCTTAAAACATTCTTTTCATTTTCTGGAGCTTGATATGTTGTTCTCAACAAAATCAAGGAATATGGATAACAATGGATAGTAAACAGTCACCTGTGAGTAATTTGTCACAAATGCTACTTATAAACTATTGAAGAAAATAACTATTTTATCCAATGTAGTAAAATTTTTTTGAAAAATCTTTGGAGTATGAATACATGTTTGTACTGGTTGTAACACTCAGTACAACCCCATTAAAACAGGCAGGTTTTAATGATACCATCTGCTTTATTCTTGGAACTATGTCATGTTTGGGTTTGAAATCATTGCCCTATCTATTGTAATTGTAATATTACAATATCATTGTAATAGAGAGAAATTGTATCATTTATCTTTATTATCCTTTAAATTATTGTGATTACTATTGTAATAAAGATAAATTTCTCACCACAAAACTTCATCCATTTAAATATGTATAGCAAATGATTTAAGTTCAGGATTTGAAGTTTATGTAAATTTATTTGCAAAAGTAGAGTTTGCTGTAACTTTTAATCTGTCATTGGTGTCTAAAAATTATTTAAAATTTGAGAAATTGACTTCAGTATATATGATTTCATTTTCTTTATATGTCTATTTTCAGTTATATGTGTTTAAGAAGTCCTGATACTTTTAGATACTGCATTTTCTGAATGTTGAAGAGCTACTTTCATGTAAAGAGGTAAAATAGCTGGTTACTGTTTATTAGAGTACTATTAAAATTAATTCTCTCTGAATTAGGACTTTTTAAAGGAAAAAAATCTCAAATTTGCAATCTAAAGAGAAACTTCTAAAAATAATTTGGAAATGTTATTCAGTATGCCAGATAATGGTTATGTTTATTCATTTATATATTTGTGTGGTTTATGTAATACTATAATATGTAGTTTCTAGTATAGAGTAGATACTTAACAAATTAAATGAATATTGAATAAACTTTTAAAAAATTGATAAATGTACTCTCCTTGACAAGGAATTTAAAATACTAACTTCAATAGGGCTGTTGAAAGACTACTCAGAAAATAAGAACACTTATTATGTTTAGAATGCATTAAAATGAAGAGAAAACAGTGTAAAATATATCAAAAATGTTTTATAGTCCTGTACTACCATTAAAGACTCATGTACTCTCTGGCCCCTGGAATGGAGAAAAGTAAACAGTTTCTCAAAAATGAGCCTCTGATAATGCAGACAAGTTAAGAAATCTACATTGAATCTCAGAATAGATCCACCAGGTTGAATCTTATTCTATTTGATGGGGAAAGTCAGCGCATCTGAAGGAACCAATCCTGCTTGAACTTAATGGAGCAGAGAAAACAGGATTCAGGCAGAAGGGGGAACAATCTTGAGAAGGTTATAACAGGATTTCTTAAGTTGTGCCATGAAGATGATAAAAAAAAAAAGAGGGTTAATAAAATGATGAAACCAATGGAATAAATTATATGAAACTCATTTGGCTATGAAAGATAAGTCTCTGGAGCCAGGAATAAATACTTACTCTGGAGAAGGAGTCTTATATTACCTTTAGGTATAGTTATTTAAAAGTCCCAGGAATTCAGGTCTGAGAGGCACCAAGGAGGTAGAAAAGGATAATCATGGATTCTATTTAAAGAAGAATTTCATAAACTCCTAAGTGCTTCATTCTTATTTATACCTGCCAGTAAAGCAAAGAATATCTCTTTTAAAAAACAATTCATTTTGCCTTTAAGTGTGTTGGTTCCTAAAGTACACCAATGTCTTTATGGGAATTAAAGTGCCTCCATATCACAAATCTCAATCATGCAGATTTCTGTGGACAACAAATTAGAGATGCTTTTGCAACTTTTCTTTTACCCTATTTAGCCTTAACATTTTGTCTACATTGACATTTTCTTTTTAGTTGATCTCTTTCTCAACAAGCAAGAGAAAACATATTCTTTCCCTAAAGATTTTATTACTACTAATTCAAAGTGATCCAGCATAAGACACATATTTTTGGTTTACAAAAATATACTTGACCTTGAAGTTTGGAAAGGAATGCTCTGCATTAGTAAATAAACTGATTCATTCTGTCATTGAAAATATGAAAAAGCGATATATATATAGAACATTAAGGTGTCATTTCTACTACATTTTTGGTTGTCCTTTTGTTTTAACTAGGAATGTTTTGTAAAACATCTTTAAAAAAAACAGCAGTCTTGAGACATTTTCCTTGTAACTGTCAAAGACAAGCCTGTATTCAAGTTCCAGAGAACAATAAAGGACAGCACAAAGCCAAATTAAAAAGCAAATCATTGTCATAAGAACACCACATTGTTAATATTATATAAAAATTGAATATTTTTTATAAAACTGGTCTAATTTTATCATTGTTTTTCTTTCAAATTAGTTAATTCAACCAGTGTTAATAATATCATTTCATTACTGCTTATCTTTTTTTGTTGTTTTTAAAGAAAAAATGCCGTCAAGACATTAAACTTTATATATATCAGATACCTTAAGATAAATGGAGGAATAGACTAGTTTAGAATGCTAACTTTCTCTAAACTTATGTTAAGTTTCAGAAATGTAAATAGTTTTTTTAAAGTTAATATGACTAGCACTCTGGTTCATTAAAAAAAAAAAAAACACAAGTGTTTCTCTTTAAAAAAAAAACTATAAGGTCTTTTGTCTTGAAAATTGCCCTCTATTTGAAATTAATTCGAGGGATAGGGAACTAAACATTGTTTTGAAGAAAATAATATTGTCCAACAGTTAAAGTATAAGTTGAATCTCAGTAAGTGGCAATGCAAAAATTTTGCAATCTCAAAGCTATAATCTAAATGTGAAATGAAATAGTAATAAGATAAAAAGAATATGCGCTCCTATTATAAGACAGAATTTAAGGAATAGTGAGAAGGCTATAAAGACATGTTAAAAAGACCAATTTTGTATCAACCAGGTGCTCTTTTACCATAAACAGTCTTGGCTATAGCAAAGTTTACATCAACTTAGTTACAAATGAAATACTGAAGAATTCAATCAATCAGTGATATCAAAAGTAACATGTAATTAGCAAGTGTAGAATTCAGTGAGTTGGAAGATTGATCTACTATTTTGAAACAAGTTAAGCTTTTACTTTAGATGTCGGTAGTCTCTTGAATTTTGGTATCAGTAGAACTTCTGGGAAGAAACTAAGACGGTAGGAAGGGAGAGGTTATTTGAGTAATAAGAAAGATTCTTCTAACTTAGAACTATGCCCTAAATGATTATTTTGATGCTGGAACTCACATAGCCTCTAAATAGTAGTTTTAGTAGCCAGTATAAGGATATCACCTGAGGATAATCAAAGGGTTACTGCAAAAGGGACTTAGAATTGTAGATATATTCTGTTTTTTTATCAAGTTGTGCAGTAGCAACAGGAAGAGAAATATAGTAGAGAGATTAACAGTGATCATTAAACTAGTACAGTGAAGGAGGAAAATATTTTTATTTTATTGATTCAACTTTCAGTAGATGTAGAAAAATGCACAAAATTTTTTCACTAGAATTTTCTTATATAAATAAGTAAATTAATATTGGAATACATCAAATTTGTATATAACTTTGCACTCTTCTCTTAAAATGGGTTACATTTCACAGTAAAAGTATAAACATATATACACCTGTCCTTTCCAAGCCCCAATCCCAAGATTCTGTTATGTCTTTAAAAAGCAGTGAGAGTGGGCTATACTTGTGCTTTTTGAGGAAGCTCTCAGGGAAAGAATCTATTTTATTTTATAATATAGTTCACTAACTATAATAAAACTCTCTTGGTAAATGAAATTTGGCTGTTTCAGTTCCTCCGGTTGGTAGTTAATTTCTTTTCCCAATTTATAATACCTTGCATTTCTTCTACAATTTGTGTTTCTGGTCACAGATATAATCAAATATGTATCCTTGACTGTTAGCTAATATCCTCCAATGTAAGCTACCATTGTGGATGAATGGGAAGCAAAGGTACCAATGTTGATAACCAGGCTTTATGTTTGCATGATATTTAGGTTGGCAATTAAAGTCTGCAGAGGAGTTATTACTGGGTGGTTTATTTTAAAAATAGTGCATTTTTGTTACAGAATGCACTTATTTGGCAGAGTATGTGTTAAGAATCTGAAAAGTCCAGAAGTATTGTAGAAAAGAAAATCATCATGGCTAGACATAAGATTCAGCAAGAACACAAAGTATGTTACATTGAAGTATCAGCATGCAATTTTCCCACAAAAACTGTATTGGCTTTTTATTCAATCAATAATCTGTATTGAGGAGTTGTTCTTTGTTAGGTGCTAGGAATACAAATTTGCACACGATGAAGGTGTTTCCTGTTCTCAAGAAGCTTAGAGTCTGGAAGAAGCAGTCAATAAAAGAAGACATGCAAATAGATGAATTATCCAAGGCATAAAATTATATCTTCAGGTAGAAATGATGGGATCAGGTAATGAAAACTTACTAAGGAAAAGTTACATCAAAATTAAGTGACTATTTAAAGAATTAACAAACAAATTATCCAGGAGAAAGAGTGGGTAGGAATTTGCTGGGCAGAGGAAATGGCATCTGCAGAAGCCTTAAAATAAGAGACAACATAGGACATGCAAGTAATTGAAAGAAGTCTAACATGATTGGAAAAGTCAGCTTAGTTAGGGGAGGAAGAGAGCAATAGGTCTGTTGTCCCTCCCCTAGAATTTTATCTCTTGCTACCAGTCATGCCCTTCTTGTGGGCTAATCGTCTCCTATGTGCCTGCATCAACAGTGTGGGCTCTCTGGTTTTTTTCCCCTACCCCTAATCTTTTTTCTGAGCACACAGTGGAAGTCCAAGGAAAGGATCTTACAAGTATGCAAAACCCCCTTTGTGTCTTGGGCTCTAAGGTATTCTAGACTGACAAGCTAATGCACGTTTGATCTTAGCAAATTGTTCAGTTTCTCTTTAGCCTCTTGTATGTTAAGTCTCCTCATTGTCTCATTTCTCCTTCGAGGTTTCTTTCCCTTTGAAATTCAGATTACTTAGTTGTCTTATGATCTCAGTTCTCCGATGGACACAATGAAATTATAATCTTGTTGCTTATCCAACTTTTCTCACTGCTACTGTGGAAGTAATATTCTTTCCTGCTTTATACATCCTAAGTGGATAGAGAAGACTGATTATATGTTTTTAAGAATATTAGTCTATCGTGGTGAGGGAAGTGAAATTTAAGGTTAAAAAGTTGGAATCAGGGAGAGAAGTTAGTTGTATGAACTGTAAAACAAGTAGGAGATTATGATAGAGTAACACTGCTAGGAGTAAGAGAAATGTGCATGAGTTCAAGAGAGATATAAAAGGAAGAATTAATAGGTTCAGTAATTAATTAGGGAGATGACAGAAAAGGAAAAGTCAAAGGTTATTTCCATATTTCTGGCTTATGAATAATAGAGAATTTTGAGCTGCTGGATCTTTTCTAGTATCGCCTTCTTGATTTTTATATTTTGTAATCACAAGTGCTGTTATTATTATTTTAATTAATATATTGGGACCAAAGAAAATCTTAACTTAGCTCAATCAAAAACATATACGCTTATGCCTTCAATGCAAGTGGATAGCCGCAGTTTTGTTTTGTTTTTTTTTCTGATTATGTGAACATTTATCCCAGATTCTTCTAGTCACTTCGTTTGTTTAGAGAGAAAGGTTCAACTTGTTTAGGGATTTTTTTCTTATTTTTCTTTCACTTCTGAAAGACAAAAAACGTTGATGCCATAATCCAACTTGGAAACTCAAACAGGGATCTTGGTAGAAAAACTTTTTCTTCATAAAAGATGTTCTGTCCTTAAGATTTTATAATATCTGATTCAAAAGCAACAAGTGTTAATCAGCAGGGCTAACATTAATTTCCTTTTAAATTGATTTAGAATAGGTCTGCAAATTTTTGAATTGGGAAGAATCCATTATTTACTCTGCTTCTCAAGATCAAAGAGGTACAGTACTAAAAATTATCTTGACTTTTGGATTTTTTGACATGGCCATGCCTACTTTGGTCCCTCCCAAAGGATGGCACAGATGCTGAGGACTGTCTTGGCAGTGCTGGGGTATCTGCTGTTCATAGCCACACAGTTTGTCCAAAGAAAAACTTCAGCCAGTTCAGAACATGTATCCATCATCCAGAGCAGGTGTTACCGATGGAGAAGTGATGAAAGGAGAGATGAGAGGCTCATTTATTAAATTGGTCCAGGAAACTTGACACTTAAATATTATTCTCAAGTAGCTGCTTATTTATTTCTATGGTATTTTTAAACACATTGTCAGAAGACAAGACTTGGGAAAAGAATATTTACTGGTTTAGCTGGAAATTAATTCCAGTTATCCTTCCATCCATTTCTCTAGTTATCCTTCATCCTCCCATGTTATCCTGGCTTTGATATGAACTCTGGAAAATTATCCTTGCCATGTTTACTCTGGTTTATTCCTGGCTTTTTGAGGGGGTGGAGCTTCTGTAGAAGTGAGCAGGATCCTCTAGATTCTTCTTTAACATCAGACTAAATAAGAATATAACAACTCTAAAAGGCATGATTGTGAAATCCTCAGTTACCAATGGAAAAATAAAGGATGTTATAAAGGAAACAATAAGCTAAAAATCATGAAATTTACTTTTTTTCTTTTTTTTTTTTTTTGAAATTTACATATGGTGAGATTTTTTAAGGAAATGAAATACAAACTATTTGGTAAGTTAGTATTAGAATAAAACTCAATACTTTACCATTAAAACAAGGATAAGAAGACATAAATATTTCTTAGAAAGTTGGCTATTGTTCTCTCTGTATTTGTGGTTTACACATAAAATGAATATCCAACTAATTAAAGACTAAATGAGATTTGTTTTGCCAAAACAATTAAGAAAACGATAATAGGAGCATACATATAGATCATAACCTTGATTGTAAATGGATTAACTGCCTCAACCAAAAGACACAGACTGGCTGAATGGATGCAAAAACAAGACCCATATATATGCTGTCTACAAGAGACCCACTTTAGACCTAGGGACACGTACAGACTGAAAATGAAGGGATGGAAAAAGATATTCCATGCAAATTGAAATAAAAAGAAAGCTGGAGTAGCAATACTCATATCAGATAAAATAGACTTTAAAATAAAGAATGTTACAAGAGATAAGGCGGGACACTACATAATGATCAAAGGATCAATACAAAAAGAAGATATAACAATTATAAATGTTTATGCACCCAACATAAGAGCACCTCAATACATAAGGCAAATGCTAACAACTGAGAAAGGAGAAATTGACAGTAACACAATAAGAGTAGGGGTCTTTAACACCCCACTTACACCAACAGACAGATCATCCAAGATGAAAATAAATAAGGAAACACAAGCTTTAAATGACACAATAGGACAGATAGATTTAATTGATATTTATAGAACATTCCACCCAAAAGTGGCAGAATACACTTTCTTCTCAAGTGTACATGGAACATTTTCCAGGATAGATCACATCTTGGGTCACAAATCAAGCCTCAGAAAATTTAAGAAAATTGAAATCGTATCAAGCATCTTTTCTGACCACAACACTATGAGATTAGAAGTCAATTACAGGGAAAAAAAAAACTATAAAAACACAAATACATGGAGGCTAAACAGCGCGCTACTAAATAACCAAGAGATCCCTGAAGAAATCACAGAATACCTAGAAACAAATGACAATGAAAACACGGCGACCCGAAACCAATGGGATGCATCAAAAACAGTTGTTAGAGGGAAGTTTATAGCAATTAAATCTCACTTCAAGAAACAAGAAAATTCACAAAAAAACAATCTAACCCTACACTTAAAACAACTGGAGAAAGAAGAACAAAGAAAACCCAAAGTCAGTAGAAGGAAAGAAATCATAAAGATCAGAGCAGAAATAAATGAAATAGAAATGAAGAAAACAGTAGCAAAGATCAATAAAACTAAAAGCTGGTTCTTTGGAAGATAAACAAAATTGATAAACCTGTAGCCAGACTCATCAAGAAAAAAAGGGAGAGACTACAAATCAGTAAAATTAGAAGTGAAAAAAGGAGAAATCACAACTGATACTGCAGAAATACAAAGAATTATAAGACACTATTACAAACGACTATATGCCAATAAAATGGACAACCTGGGAGAAATGGACAAATTCTTAGAAAAGTACAACCTTCCAAGACTGAACCAGGAAGAATTAGAAAATATAAACAGGCCTATCACAAGTAATGAAATTGAAACTGTAATTAAAATCTTCCAACAAACAAAAGTCCAGGAGCAGATGGCTTCACAGGTGAATTCTATCAAACATTTAGAGAAGAGCTAACACCCATCCTTCTCAAACTCTTCCAAATATTTGCAGAAGGAGAAACACTTCCAAATTCATTCTATGAAGCCACCATCACGCTGACACCAAAACCAGAAAAATATATCACAAAAAAAGAAAATTATAGGCTAATATCACTGATGAACATAGATGCAAAAATCCTGAACAAAGTACTAGCAAACAGAATCCAACAACACATTAAAAGGATCATACACCATGATCAAGTGGGATTTATCCCAGGGATGCAAGGATTCCTCAATATATGGAAATCAATGAATGTGATACACATTAACAAATTAAGGAATAAAAACCATATGATGATCTCAATAGAGGCCAAAAAAGCTTTTGACAAAATTCAACACCCATTTATGGTAAAAACTCTCCAGTATATGGACATAGAGGGAAACTACCTCAACATAATAAAGGCCGTATATGACAAACCCACAGCAAGCATCACACTCAATGGTGAAAAACTGAAAGCATTTCCACTAACATCAGGAACAAGACAAGGATGTCCACTCTTGCCACTCTTATTAAACATTGTTTTGGAAGTCCTAGCCATGACAATCAGAGAAGAAAAAGAAATAAAAGGAATACAAATAGGAAAAGAAGAAGTAAAACAGTCACTGTTTCCAGATGACATGATACTATACACAGAAAATCCTAAAGATGCCACCAGAAAACTACTAGAATTAATCAATGAATTTGGTAAGGTTGCAGGATCCAAAATTAATGCACAGAAATCTCTGGCATTCCAATACACCAATAACAAAAAATCAGAAGGAGAAATTAAGGAAACGATCCCATTTACCATGGCAACAAAAAGAATAAAATACCTAGGAATAGACCTGCCTAAGGAGGTGAAAGACTTGTACACAGAAAACTATAAAACACTGATGAAAGAAATCAAAGATGACAAAAACAGGTGGAGAAATATACCAGGTTCTTGGTTTAGAAGAATCAGTACTGTAAAAATAAGTATACTACCCAAAGCAATCTACAGATTCAATGCAATCCCTATCAAACTACCAGTGACATTCTTCACAAAGTTAGAACAAAAATTTAAAAATTCGTATGGAAACACAAAAGACCCCGAATAGCCAAAGCAATCTTGAGAAAGAAAAGCAGACCTGGAGGAATCAGTCTCCCTGACTTCAGACTATACTACAAAGCTACAGTAATGAAGACAGTATGGTACTGGCACAAAAACAGAAGTATAGATCAATGGTACAGGATAGAAAGCCCAGAGATAAACCCACACAGCTGTGGTCACCTAATCTATGACAAAGGAGGCCAGAATATACAATGGAGCAAAGACAGTCTCTTCAATAAGTGGCGTTGGGAAAAGTGGACAGCTACATGTAAAAGAATGAAATTAGAACACTCCCTAACACCATACACAAAAATAAACTCCAAATGGATTACAGACCTACATGTAAGACCAGACACTATAAAACTCTTAGAAGAAGACATAGGCTCTTAGATAGCCTCAACCACCAGAGGGCAGACAGCAGAAGCAAGAAAAACTACAATCCTGCAGCCTGTGGACCAAAAACGACAGTTACAGAAAGATAGAGAAGATGAAAAGGCAGAAGGCTATGTACCAGATGAAGGAACAAGAAAAAAACCCAGAAAAACAACTAAATGAAGTGGAGATAGGCCACCTTCCAGAAAAAGAATTCAAAATAATGATAGTGAAGATGATCCAGGACCTCGGAATAAGAATGGAGGCAAAGATTGAGAAGATGCAAGAAATGTTTAACAAAGACCTAGAAGAATTAAAGAACAAACAAACAGAGATGAACAGTACAATAACTGAAATGAAAACTACACTAGAAGGAATCAATAGCAGAATAACTGAGGCAGGAGAACGGATAAGTGACCTGGAAGACAGAATGGTGGAATTCACTGCTGTGGAACAGACTAAAGAAAAAAGAATGAAAAGAAATGAAGACAGCCTAAGAGACCTCTGGGACAACATTAAACGCAACAACATTCGCATTATAGGGGTCCCAGAAGGAGAAGAGAGAGAGAAAGGACCAGAGAAAATATTTGAAGAGATTATAGTCGAAAACTTCCCTAACATGGGAAAGGAAATAGCCACCCAAGTCCAGGAAGCGCAGAGAGTCCCATACAGAATAAACCCAAGGAGAAACACGTCGAGACACATAGTAATCAAAGTGGCAAAAATTAAAGACAAAGAAAAATTATTGAAAGCAGCAAGGGAAAAACGACAAATAACATACAAGGGAACTCCCATAAGGTTAACAGCTGATTTCTCAGCAGAAACTCTGCAAGCCAGAAGGGAGTGGCATGATATACTTAAAGTGATGAAAGGGAAGAACCTACAACCAAGATTACTCTACCCGGCAAGGATCTCATTTAGATTTGATGGAGAAATCAAAAGCTTTACAGACCAGCAAAAGCTGAGAGAATTCAGCACCACCAAACCAGCTCTACAACAAATGCTAAAGGAACTTCTCTAAGTGGGAAACACAAGAGAAGAAAAGGACCTACAAAAACAAACCCAAAACAATTAAGAAAATGGTCATAGGAACATACATATCGATAATTACCTTAAACGTGAATGGATTAAATGCCCCAACCAAAAGACATAGACTGGCTGAATGGATACAAAAACAAGACCCATATATATGCTGTCTACAAGAGACCCACTTTAGACCTAGGGACACATACAGACTGAAAGTGAGGGGATGGAAAATGATATTCCATGCAAATGGAAATCAAAAGAAAGCTGGAGTAGCTATACTCATATCAGATAAAATAGACTTTAAAATAAAGAATGTTACAAGAGACAAGGAAGGACACTACATAATGATCCAGGGATCAATCCAAGAAGAAGATATAACAATTATAAATATATATGCACCCAACATAGGAGCACCTCAATACATAAGGCAACTGCTAACAGCCATAAAAGAGGAAATCGACAGTAACACAATAATAGTGGGGGACTTTAACACCTCACTTACACCAATGGACAGATCATCCAAAATGAAAATAAATAAGGAAACAGAAGCTTTAAATGACACAATAGACCAGATAGATTTAATTGATATATATAGGTCATTCCATCCAAAAACAGCAGATTACACGTTCTTCTCAAGTGTGCACGGAACATTCTCCAGGATAGATCACATCTTGGGTCACAAATCAAGCCTCAGTAAATTTAAGAAAATTGAAATCATATCAAGCATCTTTTCTGACCACAACGCTATGAGATTAGAAATGAATTACAGGGAAAAAAACGTAAAAAAGACGAACACATGGAGGCTAAACAATACGTTACTAAATAACCAAGAGATCACTGAAGAAATCAAAGAGGAAATCAAAAAATACCTAGAGACAAATGACAATGAAAACACGACGACCCAAAACCTATGGGATGCAGCAAAAGCGGTTCTAAAAGGGAAGTTTATAGCTATACAAGCCTACCTAAAGAAACAAGAAAAATCTCAAGTAAACAATCTAACCTTACACCTAAAGAAACTAGAGAAAGAAGAACAAACAAAACCCAAAGTTAGCAGAAGGAAAGAAATCACAAAGATCAGAGCAGAAATAAATGAAATAGAAACAAAGAAAACAATATCAAAGATCAATAACACTAAAAGTTGGTTCTTTGAGAAGATAAACAAAATTGATAAGCCATTAGCCAGACTCATCAAGAAAAAGAGGGAGAGGACTCAAATCAATAAAATCAGAAATGAAAAAGGAGAAGTTACAACAGACACCACAGAAATACAAAGCATCCTAAGAGACTACTACAAGCAACTTTATGCCAATAAAATGGACAACCTGGAAGAAATGGACAAATTCTTAGAAAGGTATAACCTTCCAAGACTGAACCAGGAAGAAACAGAAAATATGAACAGACCAATCACAAGTAATGAAATTGAAACTGTGATTAAAAATCTTCCAAGAAACAAAAGTCCAGGACCAGATGGCTTCACAGGTGAATTCTATCAAACATTTAGAGAAGAGCTAACACCCATCCTTCTCAAACTCTTCCAAAGAATTGCAGAGGAAGGAACACTCCTAAACTCATTCTAGGAGGCCACCATCACCCTGATACCAAAACCAGACAAAGACACTACAAAAAAAGAAAATTACAGACCAATATCACTGATGAATATAGATGCAAAAATCCTCAACAAAATACTAGCAAACAGAATCCAACAACACATTAAAAGGATCATACACCACGATCAAGTGGGATTTATCCCAGGGATGCAAGGATTCTTCAATATACGCAAATCAATCAATGTGATACACCATATTAACAAATTGAAGAATAAAAACCATATGATCATCTCAATAGATGCAGAAAAAGCTTTTGACAAAATTCAACACCCATTCATGATAAAAACTCTCCAGAAAGTGGGCATAGAGGGAACCTACCTCAACATAATAAAGGCCATATATGACAAACCCACAGCAAACATCATTCTCAATGGTGAAAAACTGAAAGCATTTCCTCTAAGATCAGGAACGAGACAAGGATGTCCACTCTCACCACTATTATTCAACATAGTTCTGGAAGTCCTAGCCACGGCAATCAGAGAAGAAAAAGAAATAAAAGGAATACAAATTGGAAAAGAAGAAGTAAAACTGTCACTGTTTGCGGATGACATGATACTATACATAGAGAATCCTAAAACTGCCACCAGAAAACTGCTAGAGCTAATTAATGAATATGGTAAAGTTGCAGGATACAAAATTAATGCACAGAAATCTCTTGCATTCCTATACACTAATGATGAAAAATCTGAAAGAGAAATTATGGAAACACTCCCATTTACCATTGCAACAAAAAGAATAAAATACCTAGGAATAAACCTACCTAGGGAGACAAAAGACCTGTATGCAGAAAACTATAAGACACTGATGAAAGAAATTAAAGATGATACCAACAGATGGAGAGATATACCATGTTCTTGGATTGGAAGAATCAACATTGTGAAAATGAGTATACTACCCAAAGCAATCTACAGATTCAATGCAATCCCTATCAAATTACCAATGGCATTTTTTACGGAGCTAGAACAAATCATCTTAAAATTTGTATGGAGACACAAAAGACCCCGAATAGCCAAAGCAGTCTTGAGGGAAAAAAATGGAGCTGGAGGAGTCAGACTCCCTGACTTCAGACTCTACTACAAAGCTACAGTAATCAAGACAATATGGTACTGGCACAAAAACAGAAACATAGATCAATGGAACAAGATAGAAAGCCCAGAGATTAACCCACGCACCTATGGTCAACTAATCTATGACAAAGGAGGCAAAGATATACAATGGAGAAAAGACAGTCTCTTCAATAAGTGGTGCTGGGAAAACTGGACAGCTACATGTAAAAGAATGAAATTAGAATACTCCCTAACACCATACACAAAAATAAACTCAAAATGGATTAGAGACCTAAATATAAGACTGGACACTATAAAACTCTTAGAGGAAAACATAGGAAGAACACTCGTTGACATAAATCACAGCAAGATCTTTTTTGATCCACCTCCTAGAGTAATGGAAATAAAAACAAAAATAAACAAGTGGGACCTAATGAAACTTCAAAGCTTTTGCACAGCAAAGGAAACCATAAACAAGATGAAAAGACAACCCTCAGAATGGGAGAAAATATTTGCAAATGAATCAACGGACAAAGGATTAATCTCCAAAATATATAAACAGCTCATTCAGCTCAATATTAAAGAAACAAACACCCCAATCCAAAAATGGGCAGAAGACCTAAATAGACATTTCTCCAAAGAAGACATACAGACGGCCACTAAGCACATGAAAAGATGCTCAACATCACTAATTATTAGAGAAATGCAAATCAAAACTACATGAGGTATCACCTCACTCCTGTTAGAATGGGCATCATCAGAAAATCTACAAACAACAAATGCTGGAGAGGGTGTGGAGAAAAGGGAAACCTCTTGCACTGGTGGTGGGAATGTAAATTGATACAGCCACTATGGAGAACAATATGGAGGTTCCTTAAAAAACTAAAAATAGAATTACCATATGACCCAGCAATCCCACTACTGGACATAAACCCAGAGAAAACCGTAATTCAAAAAGACACATGCACCCGAATGTTCATTGCAGCACTATTTACAATAGCCAGGTCATGGAAGCAACCTAAATGCCCATCAACAGACGAATGGATAAAGAAGCTGTGGTACATATATACAACGGAATATTACTCAGCCATAAAAAGGAACGAAATTGAGTCATTTGTTGAGAAGTGGATGGATCTAGAGACTGTCATACAGAGTGAAGTAAGTCAGAAAGAGAAAAACAAATATCGTATATTAATGCATGTATGTGGAACCTAGAAAAATGGTACAGATGAGCTAGTTTGCAGGGCAGAAGTTGAGACACAGATGTAGAGAATGGACATATGGACACCAAGGGGGGAAAACTGCGGTGGGGTGGGGATGGTGGTGTGCTGAATTGGGCGATTGGGATTGACATGTATACACTGATGTGTATAAAATTGATTCCTAATAAGAACCTGCAGTATAAAACAACAAACAAAACAACTAATACTAAACTGTCATTGGGTTATTTGTATGGAAATATGTTAATATAAATGTTTCAGACATTACATAAAATTTCTAAAAATCTTAAAAAAAAAAAAAAAAAAAAAAGAAGACATAGGCAGAACACTCCATGACATAAACCACAGCAAGATCTTTTTTGACCCTCCTCCTAGAGTAATGGAAATAAAACCAAAAATAAACAAATGGGACTCAATTAAACTTAAAAGCTTTTGCACAGCAAAGGAAACCATAAGCAAGACAAAAAGACAACCCTCAGAATGGGGGAAAATATTTGTGAATGAAACAACAGACAAAGGTTTAATCTCCAAAATATGCAAACAGCTCATGTAGCTCAATATCAAAAAACAACAAACAATCCAGTTTAAAAATGGGCAGAGGACCTAAATAGACATTTCACCAAGGAAGACATACAGATGGCCAAGCGGCACGTGAAAAGATGCTCAACATGCACTAATTTTTAGAGAAATGCAAGTCAAAACTACAATGAAGTATCACCTCATACCAGTCAGAATGGCCATTATCAAAATATCTAGAAACAGTAAATGCTCGAAAGGGTGTGATGAAAAGGCAACCCTCCTGCACTGCTGGTGGGAAGGTAAATTGATACAACCATTATGGAAAACAGTATAGAGGTTCCTTAAAAAACCAAAAATAGAGCTATCATGTGACCCAGCAATCCCACTACTGGGCATATACCCTGAGAAAACCACAACTAAAAAAGAGTCATGTACCACAATGTTCATTGCAGCAGTATTTGCCATAGCCAGGAAATGGAAGCAACCTAAATGTTCATTGACAGATGAATGGATAAAGAAGATGTGGCACATATATACAATGGAGTATTACTCAGCCATAAAAAGAAATGAAATTGAGTTTTTTGTAGTGAGGTGGATGGACCTAGAGTCTGTCATATAGAGTGAAGTAAATCAGAAAGAGAAAAACAAATATGATATGCTAACCCATATATATGGAATCTAAAAAAAAAAAAAAAAATGGTGATGATGAACCTAGTTCCAGGGCAGGAATAAAGATGTAGACATAGAAAATGGACTTGAGGCCATGGGATGGGAGGGGGGAAGCTGGGGCAAAGTGAGACTAACATCGACATATACACACTACTGAATGTAAAATAGTTAGCTAGTGGGAAGCAGGAGCATACTGCAGGGAGATCAGCTTGGTGCTTTGCAATGACCTAGAGGTGTAGGATAGGGAGGATGGGCGTGAGGCTCAAGAGGGAGGGGATATGGTGACATATGTATGCATATGGCTGATTCACTTTTGTGTACGACAGAAACTAACACAGTATTGTGAAGCAATTATACTCCAATAAAGTTCTGTTAAAAAAAAAGAAAAGTACTTACAGCAAACCACCCCCCCCACAAAAAAAAAAAACAGAAAAAGTAACCACAAACAATGTACAGTAATGCCATTTTCCCAGTCTCCCCAATCTGATGAATTATCAGCTATCATGTTCTAGCTTTCCATGTATTTAGGCCTTCTTCAATTTCTTGGTAGTTTTCAGACATCATTCATTAAATTCATCCCCAAGGATTTTTCTTAATACTAGTATAAATAATACTTAAAAATTATTTCCAACTGTTTATAGCTAGTATATAGAAATATAATTGATTTTTTAATGTTGAAATTATATCCTGTGTCCTTGCTAAATTCTCTTATTTCTATTAAGTTTGGGTTTTTTGGGTAGATTTTTAGAATCATTTTCCAAGTACACTATCATGTTGTCTATGAACAAAGTACTTTTATATCTTCAAAAAAAAAAAAGACTAAATGAGAATTCAGTATATAACAGTTCAAAATGAAAAAAAAAATAGGAAAAAAAGCCTAAAGGTATAAAAAAAAATGTTTCTCATTTCTTCTGCTTTTATGGGATATTTAATCTCACTCAGCTGTCTATCAGTCTCATTATTATGGGCATATTCTTCAAACAATCTAAATTGTTCCCACAGTGGCAGCCAAACCAAATAAACAAGCACTGAAGAGTGTGTGATTTCACCAGAGGCCTTAAACAATGAGTGGCCTAGAAAATTTCCTTTAAGTAAAAAGGGGTAGGAATCTTCAATGACAGGTTTAAACATAGAAGGAAAGCATTCTCTGCAGTTTTTCTTTAATGTGCCCCTATCAAAACCAAAATATCTTAAAATACCAAATAAATAACAATAACAATGAAAATCTTCTTGCTATGCACCAGATAAGAATGATATTTTAACATGCAAAAACTTGTACTTTGAAATGCAGTATGGTTCATTGAGATTAATGCAAATATATTTGAAAGAGAATGCGATCCTCCAGATTGGAAGGATAAAAATGCGATCCTCTAGATTGGAAGGATAAATTTTTAGTATTTTTTAAAAATTACAAAATATGTATGCTTAACTAGGGTTTTCTATTTTCTCCTTCTGCTTTATGACATGTGAAGTATCACATATTTTACAACAAAAAAGATCTAAATTAATGGGAACTTTTAAAATTTGAGTTCTTAATTTTGAGACTCATACACTCTCTTTCCATAACTCTAAACGTACACATTAGCCTCTTTACCTACTTGTACCAAAAGCCAAAGTATAATAAATTTAAACCTATTTTTGAGCTTCTGTATTTCTGATACATAAAAATAAAAATAAAATACCTTGTAGGTGAAATATTTAAATGCCTTGAAGTTTATGAATTCTTGGACAAAGGACAAAAATTTAGACTCTACCACAGCAATCTATTCACTTGAAGTGGAAGAAATTCTGTTTTATTGTTAGGTGACATGATTTAGCAATTAATATACATAAGATTAAGCGTTGGTTGTAAATAGATTAAAAACACTATTTAAATTTTTTTATTCATGTGGTTTCTTTTCATTAGAAAGAAAGTAACCAGTATTTGTAAATTTGTTCGCTTGTGTATCCATTTGTTAATTTTTCTCTAAAGTTTTCCTCAAATTATCTCCCATAAGTACATGAAGATGACTAAATAACAAGTAAGCAAATCAATAACACTTCGGAACTCAACAGAAATGACTCTTGTTGAGAAAATTAGTGCACAAGGAAACTAAACTTATAAAAATGCTCAAATCCATGTCACATATTAAAAATTTTTAAATGTCAAACACAAAAACAGATTGGCTTTTGCTTCAAATTTAATGTGTTCGGTTTGTGAAGCTGTTGAGAAGCAAACTAACAGTAGGATAATTTTACATATCCTAGCAAATAATAAAATGTTTTGAAAGCAGTGAGGAAATCAATAATATTTTGAGTGTTTGTCATAATAATGAGAATGATTTTATACTTTCTGTGTATTTAGTGGTGATCATCTCTTCTGCCACCTCCAATTATGTTATAACTTTGGTAAATATTACATTTGTTCTAGGGTTCTTATTTAATTTCAAGAACAAGAGGGAAATAATTCAATCATTTAAATAACTGTGGTATTTATGTTTTTATTAATTACAGAACTCATTGTAGACAGGATCAGTAAGTTTAAGAAAAAAAGTTATATATAATTTACCACTTATATTCTTAACATGCTAATTTGTTTATTCTTATTCACTTATAAGTATTTATTTGTACTAAAAAATATTTCAGTGTCAAGGGACACCAACCACCCCCAGGTTTGATTTCTCACTAGGAGGACTCTATAGACTCAGCATATAGTCATAATGATTCATTTTGGTGAGAGGATGAAAAGCAAAATCAGCAAAGGGAAAAGACATGTGGGTAAAGTCTGGGGAAACCAGTTGCAAATTTCAAAGGTCTTCTCCTAGTGGAGTCACACAGGACATGCTTAATTCTTTCAAAAATGAGTGTGACAGCACATGTGAAATGTCACCAACCAGGCAAGTTCATAAGGGATTCAGTGCCCAGGTTTTTACTGGGTGTTGATCATGTAGGTACCCTCTGCCTGGCATATAATCAAATTCCAGATTCCCAGAAGAAAAGCAGGTGTAGCTGAGGTATACAGAAACACTCATCTCAGTTAGCGGTGTTGGGAAGGCTCCCAATATCTAAGTTTCCAGATGTTAGCCAAGAGCCAACTTTATAAATAATCCTTCCAAAGAATAACAGTTAAGCCTGCTCTGTTAATTCTTTCTTCACAGTTTTACTGTGTTGTTGATTGTTTTCTATTTAAGTTTTAATATATGAACATCTTTCAATAGCAATAAATATTATTCTCTTATGTTTAATGCCTGTACTGTTTCCATGTTATGCATTGTTTATTTAATAAATCCACTGGTGGAAGTTTTTAACGTGGCTTCATATTTTACTCTAATACAGAAAAATGCAAAGAATATTAAAATTATTTTCTTGGAATAAATCCCCAGAAGTGAGATTGCTACATAAGTACTTTGTAAAGGGTTTTGATATATATTTCATGGTAGACCATACTGTCTTCCAGATCTTTAACAATGCATATACTCACCAACCAACAATGTTTGACTTCAAGAAATGGGTATTTACAATAATTTATTAATTTGGTAAGATAAAAGTGAATTAAGGTTATGTCCTTATTTAACATCTTTGATAATATTGGTGTTGAGCATTTAAAAATATATTTCTTAGTCATTTGTATTTTGTCTTTTGTGAATATTTATTCATTTAACGCATATCTTTTGCCAGCAACTATTACAAAATAAAGTCGTAATTGAAAAGATATTGAAACACCAGTTGCAATTAATAATGGAATAAATGCTACACCATTTTTGTTCAAATTAGTTTGCATGTATCTAACTTCATTAATTAATTTACTCAGAGTTTCTCACTACTGAAGAATGATTGGCATGGTACCACTTTATTCTATATTAGTGCAAATGATAGATATTTCTATAAAACTTTTAGGGAGGAGTTTTTAGGGGCTTATTTACATAAACAGAAAATCTTGTACACCAAGAGATATTCATAGGACCTTTTAAAACTTGGATTCTTTTCTAAGATTTGATTTGTTTATAAGATTTAGAAATTGAGTTTTTTAAATGACAATTTTGGTAATTTAAATATATTTGATAGAAAATTGAAACCTTTTTCCAGTTGTATTATATATCAGAAAATGTTTAAGATATAATTTATTTGATAATTATGAAATTAGGTTTTTCCCCATGAATGAAGCTAGCTTTCTCCATACTTACTTAATAATTGAAGTATCTTTTTGATGCTATTAAATATTTTGGAGGCTTTAATCTTTTGGGGAAGGAAATCCGTACAGCGCAATCTCAAATATTCTTGTTTATATAATCAGTTTTTAAGCAAGTTTCTAACTGGCATGATACATTTCTTTCATTCCCTCTACCAGGATGAAAAATCAGTCAAAATTCTGTGTCAAAGTATGTTTTCATCTTGAATGCAACAGTCAAGTTCGTTTACATTAACTTTTAAAGGTTGATTTAAAAAGTTGAGAGGAGAATAAGCCCAATAAGAAGCACAAGGTTGCCCTTAATTCAGAACTTACTAAAAAACAATTGGAAATATTGTCATTATTTATATGGGAGAGAAAAGAAAGCAAATGACAGATATAATAATGAAGGCTACATGATAGCTATGATTAGAATGGAAATCAATGAGGTCTAATTTATTCTGTATCATATGAGAACAGGGAGCATTCTGAAGTGGAAGGCAATAAATTAGAGGTAGATAGAAATAGATATTAACTTTTCTTTTAATAAACAGAATGTGAGATAGCCAAAAGAGACTGAAGGGAAAAAAAGAATTAAAACCTAAACACTGTTAAATAGTTAATACTAAAAATCCTTGAAACTCTGTGGAAGGAATTTGTTTTCAGTTAATTGCTTGCTATAATCAGATGCGCAGTATATTAAAGACTGTTTGCTTGGCATTTAGAAGGCTACTGTAAATTGATAGTCTGAATGAAGGCTTCTATATTTGGAGGAAATTATTCTAAATTAATTCAAGAAAGAGTTCACAGGGTACGGTTTTTGACAGTCATGAAAGAATTCTAGTGCACCTGCTTTGGAACATTTTCCCCTCGTATGAAGGTGTCTGCTATTTTGCTTAGTTTGTGGTAGTTTGCATAAATCCATAATGTAGCCGTCAGACTCTTTCTTTTTTCCTTGTAGCATTATAACGCTAATAGAGAAGTGAAAACCACAATTTAAAAAATCTTTTAGGCCCAACACCACTACACTTGACATCTGTATGCTCTCTGTGATAAATATAACATCAGCTTTTCTATGGTAATGCTTTAATAATCTTAGCTTCTGGGCAGTAATGCTACACAGTATTTGCACAGGATAATAATATTTTACTAATGGAAGTTAGATGTTTTGTAGTGTGTGGCTTTCTCCCTTCATTCCAATGGGTGGGAACAGATTGTGGATAAATAGTTTCAGTAATATTTGAAAACTTATAGGTGTCATTTGCTAATCACTTCCTCTGCTTTTTTCATCTAAAAGTCTCCAATTAAAATGTTGTAGTTAAAGTGAAATTGTGATATGAAAATATTGACATAAAAATAGAGTACTGTATCATCTCTTTAAGCTATAATTTCCAATCTAGGAAAAAGCCTCAAGTAATTCTTCCCAAAGATATGAATCTCTGAGAGTCTTTCGGCTGGTTATCATTTTGAGAAAAGATTAGGGACGATAAACAGAAGCTTGTCTTTCACAAACATAAAATTTATTCACATTCAGAGCAATGGTAAGAAGTAATTCTTTCCAAATTCAGGGTAAATACAAAGCAAAAAACAAAAACAAGCATAAACCAATAAACTATAAGCTTTATTGTTGTTGTTGTTTTATCTTATGTCCTAACAAGTTCAAGAGGTTTAGAGAAAGTAGTCATCTTGGCTAAACAGTTTCTAGAGCATCTAATCAGAAATTATTTTCTTTGTTCCTTTATTTTTCTTGTTTAAAATACAATTTTATCTACAAAAGGACTACAAGCTGTGTCTATAAATATAAGTAGGATTGACGTAAGGAGGCAGCCAGGTTGTTAATGAATTCTATAAAATGCCAGGAAAAATGTGAGGCAGCACAATTCAGAAGCAATTTTTAACAGAGTATCTGAAAAGCCACCTTCCTTCCCATTGACAGGGAAGATTTTGACTGGAAAAGAAGAAAATTTCAGAGGAGAAAAATAAGAGAAAGAAAGCTGTAAACAAAAACAAGTATGTGGCCGGGCCGGGGGGCGTCCCTGAATGATATGACTCATCAAATTAAGACCCTCAACCACAAGACACTATACCAAAGTTGTCAATTCACCCCAAACTGGAAAAGAACTGGATTTTAAGACTATCACTCCTTTCTTTTGACTCTGTACGTGTGTCTCTCTCAAACAGTAACAAACACAATTACCGAAAATAAATTTTAAAAAATCCGAAGTGCTCATAAAAAACAAAAACAACATTCAAGACATCTCTATGCATACACATAAAGGGATGGATAAGATAGCAAGATATATATCTTAGTAAACATATGCTAGTGTATTTGCTACTATTCTGGTAGCTTTAAAGAATTATTTATTTTCTTTTGAGGTATAATTTACATACGGTGGTATCCACATATATTAGGTGTAAAATTTTATGAGGTGGAAAAATGTATACATCCTGTAATCAAGATATAGAACATTTTCCTCAAACCAGAAATTTACCTTGCATCTCCTTCAGGTCAGTATGCCCCTCCTATAAGCCACCATTCTTCTGATTTCTATCAGAAGATTTCATCAGGGATTCGTGGAGAGAACTTGTCCTATGAAAAAGAGGATAATAACATAAAGTGACACTGGATCATGGACGGTTCGAGGATCTCTTGATATCGTTATCAGGTGCCAAAGGACAACTGACTTTTTCTTGGTTGTAACTTGGTTGAGGCCTGGAAACATACCTGACTGTCTGCTATACACTTACCAGGACAGACTGCCATGAATAACAGTAATGATACTAATATACTAATAATGTTATCACCATGTAAGCCAACACAACTATTGGTCCTATACCCCTAAATTAAACAGAATGACGAATAATCAGTAGAAGAAACACAACACTAACCTATGGGTCCTAGAAAATGTCGAGTGGGGAGAGAGAAGGAGAAAGAGAATGAGAATTTCACATACTATCAGAATAACCTAAACAGCTGCAATTCAATGAAATGATGTTGCTGAAGGCAACTAATAACAACATAAACAAAAATTAATAAATCCACATAAAGAGATTTGATTACAGAATACAAATTGCTTTCTGGAATGTAAAATTTGATCTTCAAATTGGAAAAACCCAGTAGGTAAAATGATGAGTATATTTACTCTTGAGATTTGAATATGCGGCCTGGAAGAAGTGGGATAATTGTTTCAAAGCACAGAGCAAAAATACAGTGATGGAAATTGTGAGGGAAAAGATGAGAGAATTGGAAGATCTAGAAGAATTAATCTGGAAATAACTTGCTACAGAAAGAGAAATCAGAAGAATTGAATTTGAGGCAATAGTTAAAATATTGTAAAAATTTAACAGACTGGAGAAAGAAGATGAAAATGTACACCAAATTTCAGGCAAGGTTGATTAGAAAAGCAATACAAAGGCATATCCTGAAGTAACATTAAGCTATAGAAATAACAGAAATCATAGTAGTTTCCACACTAAAATAACACAGTTAAAAGTGAGAAGAAAGGATTCAAGCTAGTCTTGGAGTTTTCATCTATATCACATATGGACTACTGAAAAAATAACAATCAAATACCAGTCAAGGTAACATTTTAACTGTTAGGGCTATACATATGTTATTTGCAGATATACAAGGATTCAGAGAATGTATCATATAAACATTCAATTCTCCAAAAATGGGGTCTAACCAAGGAAAAAATGAGTTAAAACACAGGTCATAGGAATAAATAAGTGGAGGAAAAAATCATGAGTGCTTGTGAATTCATATATGCGAAATGTAGAATTCAAAGTTAGGATCTTAAGCAAAATCATTATAAATTCTCATATTACTAGTTAGGATGAAGCAGTGAAGAAATAGATCATCTTGGTGTTTGACACTATTAGTATCATGTGATAGGTTTTATATAATAGTAGAGAAGTAAAATTTTATTTTGAGCCTCATCAAGAGGAACATAAATCAGAAGGCTGTAGGTTGTGTACTGCACAAGGGCATTTCATCTAAGGGGCCAAACTTCATATTTTAGGTGGACACACATTTTATTACAACTTGTAATTAACAGATGTAATTAAAGTTATTATTCTAACAGGATCTTTGTATTATAGTAGTTATACTAATTGGAGGTATAGTGTCTTGCAGAAACAGAATCATTTTTCTATTAACAGAAGGGTCAAATGAGCTAGTAGTGGCATTCCTGCTTTGGCACGGCAACTGAGCTATCAGCGGTGCTTTATTGAAGTTCTTGAAACTGCCTTTTCTCCTGAAAACTTTCACTGATCTTTGATTCTCTTGTCCTTTCTACAGTTTTGTAAGTAACTAATTCCTCACATTAAATGCATTCTTCTTGAGAATGTCTATTGTGTAACGTATGTCTAACTGGTAATTGACTGATACAATAGTGTTGAGAATCTTTATATGTTTTGTTCATATGTTTACTTGTTACTGTTTTTGTTGCTGTACCTAGCATGATGCTATATGATTTCATGTAATATGCAATCCCCATTACAGACCTGAAAATTGGACATTCTATTCTCTAGTTTTAGAAATGAAAAAGTATGAATTAGAGAGGTTAAGTAAATTTCCAAAACCAACTGGTACCTTAAGAGCCAGGATTTGAACCTATATTTTTCTGACTTGAATCCTTTAGCCTTTAAATACGTCTTATTTCTTCTTATAATAGGTCATCCACAGAAGACAGATTTTTTTAAACCTCATTGAGATCATTCTCGTTTAAGATCATTTTCCCAAGTAATATTGTTTATAGAAACTTGCATTACTAACACTGACTATTCTAAGTTCTTTTAGACAACCTTTATGTAACCTAATCAAATCACTCATTTTCTTGGCATGTCAGCTGTGGTGAATCTTCTAATGGCATTAGACAATTAACACCTCTTTAATGTAACATTGTGAATTGAGATATGGTGATAAAAAATGTGGTAGCAAACTAATTAGTGGAAGGAAATTCTTGCTCAATAAATATTTAAGAAAAAATAAAATTTAGCTCTGAAAAACTGAAGTGGCTTAATATTCAGCCAAATGAAATACTGAATGTGTATTAGTAGGTGTGGGAGGGACTTATTTGAATAGCTAAAAGTCAAATGTTTCTTCTTTTGAGAGTCACAAGTTGAGATTTTTAAGTGTAGACTTGCTGAAGTTCCCTTAAAAATATATTAAAATCTTAGTTGTTTTTTTTTTTTTGGTCAGGAATCTTTTGGTGGCAAGTAACAGAAACCCATCTGAACAAAGCTTTAGCAGAGGAAAAAAAAGAGAAATTTACTGGCTTCTGTATCTGAGGAATCTAAGTCTCATTAGCTACAGCTGGACACAAGGATAATATTTGGGGCTTTGTCTGTCTCTGTAGCTTGGTTCTGCTACCAATTGTGTTGCTGACTTCATTGTTTAGTTTCTCTATGTGGTAAACAGGGAGGTTGCTGACTCCTTAAATCTACCTCTTGCTATGGTTGAATGTTTGTGTCTCTCGCAAATTGGTACGTTGAATTCACCTAACCCCCAAGGTGATAATAGGAGTTTGGGGCCTTTGGGAGATCACTGGGTCATCAGAGCAGAGCCCTCATAAATGGAATTAGTGCCCTAATAAAAGTTGCCTGAGAAAGCTCTTCACCCCCTCCTCCATGTGAGGACGTGACGAAAAGATATCATCTGAGAACTAGGAAGTGGGCCTCACCAGACGTAGAGCCTCACCATGTGGTCACCCTGATGTCTGATTTCCAGACCACAGAAGTGTGAGAAATAAATTTCTGCTGTTTTTAAGACACCTACTTTGTGGTGTTTTGTTACCGTAGCCTGAGTGGAATAACACGCCTCTCTATTTTATTCATCGCGAGCCTCAACATACCCAAGCAGCCACAGTGAAAAAGATCACTTTGCTTTCCACTCCACACGTCAGTCCTGAGTAGAGCACTGAGTAATTGCACATGATTTTAAACAAATGCATTGATTTAACAAATATTTATATATCACATACTATATTCCAAGCACTCTTCTAAGTGTTACACACACTAACTCATTAATCCTTGTGAAAACGCTGAGAGGGATGTACTATTATTATCTCTCTCTTACTCATGAGGGAGTTGAGACACAGAGAGGTTAAAGTCACATACTTAGTAAGTGACAGAGCCAGGATTAGAGCACAGCAGTCTCATTCCAACAAAAATGCTATATTGATTCTCCACGTGGAACAAAAAAATGTTGCCAAGGCAAAAAATGTTCTAATTAGGTCACCATTGGATAGAGCTTATAGCTGAGATAGGGGGAAGAGTCACTTCCAGGATCAGAGAGAAATGAGGAGGAAAAGGTTCCCAAAGGAATAGGAATGCTGGGCTGGAAAAAAACACAGCACATATCCACTAAAACAAGAGTGATATTTTTTTCTACGGAAAAAAATATATGGAGAGTTAATTATTATCATTTGAGAATCATACAGAGTTTTATCATATATAATATGGAGGCTAAGTACTAAATGTTAATATTTAAAATATAGTAAAAATGTGGATATTGGTATGGTCCCTAGATTATAATGGGAGATAATCAAGCCGAGTGAGTCTATGCTTATATAATGATAATTTAAATATAATTCTGATGTCTGATACACAGAAAAATGATTCCCTAGAAGAAACTTTCTGTTTCTTAGTGATGTTCTTTCCTCCATTTAATCACAAATCTCATAATCTTTGACTTTCTTCCTGAGCCAATAGTAGAAGAGAAGTTTTACTGATAAGACATCAGACAACTTATTCCATTCTGATGAAGTCGTCCCATCTCATACTACATGAGATGGTTTAGTATTGTAATTTGATTATTCTTGTTGAATTCTAAAAAGTGGGTTGCCATAGTAAAAGCCATGTGCACTTAAAAAATTTCTGTAACTCACTGTCTCTTCCTGAACTCAGAATGTTTTCATTCTTTGCCCTATTTCATCAGCTCCTATACCCCTTTGCAATGATAAAAGTGAAAGGGATTTTATTCCTTACATTTCAAAGAGATCCAGATAGAAGAGTTGAAGAATTCATAATTACTTTTTTTCTTTTTTTAAATTGAGGTATAATTGACATACAACATTATATTAGTTTCAGGTATATAGCACAGTGATTTGATATTTGTACGTATTGCAAAATGATCACCACAGTAAGTCTAGTTAGTATTTATCACCATACCTAGTTATGGAACTTTTTTTTCTTGTAATTAGAACTTTTAAGATTTATTCTCTTAGCGATTTTTCAAATATCCAACTCAGTATTATTAACTATAGTTGCTATGCAGTACATTACATCCCCATGACTTATTTATTTTATAACTGAACGTTTGTACCTTTGGACTCCCTTCACCTATTTTGCCTCTCCCTAATCCCCACCTCTGGCAGCAACCAATCTGTTCTCTATATCTATGAGCTTGCTTTTTGTTTGTTTTGTTTTAGATTTCACTTTGTTATACAACAGAAACTAACACAACATTGTAAAGCAATCATACTCCAATAAAGATGTTTAAAAAAAAAAAAAACTGTTTAGAACTGAACCAAATGCAGTAGTTCATAGAATACAGACCTACAGATTACTGAAGGACTTCCACTGCCCTGTTGCAGGGCTTTTGTGTATGAACCCCTAAATTACTTCAGTGCCTTTGGTTCACTGTATCCTATTTCAAGTGCATTTTTACACTTCAGATATTTCTTTAGTTCTCCCTGACACTTCAAAAACAACTGCCCATTGATTTTTTCATTAGTTATGTCCCCCAAGCCCTGGTGACACCCAGAGCCTGATCCAAAGCACCCTATCTTCAAATAGAACAGCTGACAAGCTGCAAGGGCAGGTCTTGACCAACCAACCTTCTTTCATTCCCTGCCACGAAGCAGTAAAAGTTATCCTTCCACAACGCTGAGAAGCTTCATGTATCTTGACATCTACTGAGAATGCACAGATTGAAACTGCCACAGTGGTGAAGAGTAGAAACGTACTTTGGTGACTAGGGACTATTCACTAATAATAGCTTAAGAGAGGGTAATGGCAGGTATTCATGCAGTGTAATAAGTAGTTATTATGTGCTGCTTGTAACTAAAGGCACTTGTTATTATCATTGATGTGAAGATCATCTTTGGGAAAGCAATCAAAGCAATAAATAGCAGCTTACGCACAACAAGGCAGCCACTCAGATCTGATAAGCCTGTTATTAAGACGGTAATTTAATATTTATTTAATATACTAAAATGATCATTTTTATATATGCCTCTAGTGAACTAATAATACTTTGTGTCCTATGTAGAGTTCAGGGCTTCTGTGATTTTAAATGCATTTTAAAATTATAAATCATTTCTTATAAGGTCATGTTTTAAGAGATTTTAAAATCTATTCCAAACAGAACAGTGGCTGGAAGGAACAGAGCAGGAAATGTTTCTTTTTAAACTTATCCTGGCAGTGTTTCAAGGGAAGGTTTCCAGTTGATCTATTTCCTGATCAGAACATTTGTTCTCATGAAATAGTAAAAATATTCTACTTGCAAATCAGCTCTGCTTGTGGTGAGTTGGTTATCTATGTTAGCCAATTCTGTTTATGTCTACACCCTGGTAGATGCAGAAGGAGGGAACAGAGAACAAGCAAAGAGATTCTCAAATGACTTAATCTGTCAGGAAAGAATTCAGGATAAGAAAACACCTGACAGTTCATAAATGTCGTTTCTTACATGAATTTGACAGGTCCTGAACATTTTAGACCATTTCGTGTGTATGCATAAAATTCCAGAGAATATCTTTTGTTAAATGTCTCTTGTCTCCTCAGTTTATTTTCAATTCTTCTTTTACATCACGAAAACGTTTCCAATTTGATTTGAAAGTCACTGAGCAGAAGTTTTTTGTTTGTATGCTTGTGTGTTTTTCCAAAAATGGTTGATATATAGAAAACGTGTTATGAAGAGAAAACAAGAAATTGTGGCGGCAGTGGGATGAGGAGAGGGATAGCTGAATTGCATGGATTTATTAAAAGCTCATGTTCCATTTTATAGCTGCTAATCAAACTCCCAAAACTTAAAAAAATATATTTAACAAGCCAATATATTATGTAATTGCGATGATCTCATATTTGTCTTGTGTAGAAAATGTAAAGTAATACTATCAAAAGATATATATGAAGAAAGTATTTCTGGATCCTTCACAAATGTTTACATATAGAATAAAAGATTTCTTTTACCTTTGAGTATGGAACAAACTGTTAAAAGTGACTTGATTTATATCTGTGTTGCTAACTTATTATTTATGACATGAGGCCATAATGCATTTGAGTCATAATTTTTAAAATGAGGTCTTTATTTAGGAAATGGAGTATAATGTACAAAATTTCATAGAACTCACTCTTGCTATCCTAATATATTTCTGAATATATTAATGTATTTGAATACATTAAAATAAAAGTTGGCAATACAGTATCTTTCTTTAATTGAATATTTCTAGCTCTAGTTAACAAAGGAGTAATTGTTAACATGCAAGCATTGTGTGGGATATTTAAATCCACTAATGCACATATTTTAATAGCTGTGCTAGGGAAATATCCTTGCAAAAGTGTCCATCATTAACTATTCATATGCCAATAAGTATTATTGGCATATGAATAGTTGATGATGTAATTAACTGTATGAGATACATTTCAAGGAAATTTTAAAATGTATATAGAAATATACACAGTTATTTGTGCAGTACTGTGTATGTGTGTGTGTTTCAGAATTTACATATTCAAAAAGGAAGCAATAGCACCATATAAACAACACTGGTTTTCTGAAGAAACTGGAGTCCATATATTGTCTATTCAGTGGAAAATTCTGCCTCAAGCAAGTTACTTAAACTACTGTATTTTTCTCAGGCTTAATTTTATCAGTTGTAAAATACAAAAAATAATACTTACCTCATAGGGTTGTTAGGATTAGATAACAACCTATCTAATACAGAAAAGTTTATAAGATGCTTGAAACTTAGTACCCCAGTATATGTATACATATATGTATATATATGTATATGTATAAAATATACATATTGTATATTTTAAATAGTTTATTAAACATTTCATTATTTTCAAAGGTCCAAATATTTTCTGCAATAATATATTTCAATTTTGAGCAGCAAGAAAAATTCAGCAGAAATGAAGTAGCTATGTACACACACACATATTATAACATATATTTTAAACTTCCTGAAATGTTTTATCACCATTATCTGAGTTCATGTTTTACATGGTTGAATTTATAATTTTCTTTCTGAATTTTCATTTCCATATTTTATTCTTTGAAGATTCTGCATAAATCTAACGGAAAATTTATTTCAGTTTTTAGTATTATGCAGCCAGTTTTACTATAAAAGTCTTATGATATACATGATGTATTTAATATTAAAACAATCAATAAATGTTTAAAATCTGGTATAGTTCAGACAGCATATTATAACTCAATGCCATACTCTAGATGTAATAATTTATTATTTACAATATTTATTGCTATTGTTGGGGAGGAAGACATTTTTCTTTACTAGGTTCTTCTGGCTGGTCTAAGAATTAAATTGACATGAGCAGAATAACAGGAGAAAATCAAACCGAAGTTTAATAACATGTATACATGGGAGAGATTCAGGAAAACTGAGTAATTCACCAAAATGGGTGAAGCATTCACCTTAAATACCATCTTCAGCTAAAGCCAAAACAGGATGTTGGAGATAGTCTTTCGGGACTACAAAGGGGAGGAAGGCAAGTCACATGGAGATGGAAAAGCAGATGTTTGGTAAATAAATGTTTGCTGGGTCATGCAGAGACACTGGGACACAGAGTGAACTCTGATGTCTAGGCCCTGACTAGAGTTTCCACCCACACATCTAACCTGTATTCTATGCAGATATCTCTGGTGATAGCTCTATTCTGTGAACAGGTTCTTTATCTAAATCTTTAGGCAGCTAAGGGGGAGGTTGGAAAAAAAAAAGACTCTGGGGTCTTTTCTTTCTTAAAGATAATCAGCCTAAAGTAATCCTCATACCAAAGAGATTTTAGGGCAGCAAATTTTGTTCCCCTACAATATCATTGGAATAATTGGAATGTTGTATTTTATTTGATAGCTGACATCTTGACTGATACTTATTACATTAGCACTATGAAATGCAAAAACCATATGTCACAACTTCATACAATTGAATTCCTGGGCAATTGAAACCAATAGGGATGGCTTGAGCGACATTTTAAAATTGTTTTGTTTCCTCTGAGTGGTTTTCATTTAATCACAATAATTCTCTGGGTTCTGTCTTAGGCCCTAGAGTCTTTTGAGGGAACACAGCTAACAAGGCATATGTCCTTTTATACTATTTTCATTTGTTAATGTCATCGGATTGTCTTCACAGTGACCACAATGAGTTTATTCAAGGAAATTAAATGCAGCCTGAGGAAAAACAGAGGAAAAAACAAGCTGGTAATGGAAATAAAATATTGCCCAAGAGGGGCTTTTGGCAAAATAGATTTATCACTCTTGTCAGACATTTTTAAGGTAGTTATTTAGAGCCTTGTCTATGGAGGGTATGTTGTATGTTGATGTTGAAGGCCAATAATGAAGTAGGCTGCCTGTGGGAACACTTCCCATGCTCTCCTTCCAGCTACACTCCTAGGTGCACTTCCTGATCTTTATCCAGCGAAATGAGCTTACCTTTTCTCTCACAGGTCCCATTAATTTAGCCTGTGTTACTTTCTCCATGTGATTGACAATCTGTTCTATTCTGTGGAGTCTACGTTCCCTCTCTAAACCAAAATGGATAAGTTCCACTTCCCTATTTATTTCAACTTTGTTTTAAGGAACTAGGGAAATTACCCAAACCTGGGTTGGCCAATCCACTGAGAGATAGACTTAGGCAATAACTCCATTTATCACCTAATTCCCATAATCCTCAACTTTAACCAAGTATCCCAATAGTATTTTGGGACCCCAGTTTAAATTAACTCATTGTCAGTCTACCAATCTCTGAATGGTGTGTGTTTTTTCCTTTGTTCAATGTGTATCTAGCTTCCTTGATTAATGGGCAAAGGGGTCCCATCAGGGAAGCTTTAAGGTAGATTTATAGACTATTCTTGGCATGGTATCTCAGGGTCCTCCTTTAAGTGGACCTGGCCTCTGTCATTCAGAGGGTTCTGGGTCTGTGATCTAGCTCTGGAATGGAAACTTTGTTAGAGGATGGGACTCTCCATTGTGGTGATGAAATCAGACCTCTGCTCACAAGCCCTTATGTTTCTCAGACTTCCCTGGTGATCCAGTGGTTAATACTCCGTGCTCCCAATGCAGGGGGCACATGTTCGATCCCTGGTCAGGGAACTAAGGTCCCGCATGCCATACAGTGCGGCCAAAAACAAACAAACCCCCCCGCCCCACAAAACAAGCCCTCGTGTTCCTCTGTGATTATATATTGACAAACTGTTTAAAAGGATGACCTCTAATTTATTTCTAGTGATAAATTAACCACAACTACAAAGATGTCTGTAGTTCAAAATATTCTGACTACTGCTCTGGACCTGCTGCCCATTATAGTAACTCTGACCACCTTGTCTCAGGGGCTGAGGTGCTGCCATGTGGCCTCTGCCAGCCCAGAAACTCATATTTCAATGGCAGCATCTCCCACGTTTATCTCTGACCTGCAGGGAGTAACTATGAAATGCTCTCAGAATGCAGGAGCTTCCTCCTCATTAATGCAGCTCTCAAATTTGGGGGATAATTGGGGGATTGTTGGATGGGTTGTCCATAATTCAAATATGTACTCCAATATTTGTATCTCCTTATGCCTTTGGATCTTTCCTCTTTATCATAATCAGAAAGTTCTGGCATCCCAAGCTCATTTAATGTAAACCACTGTTGAGTCCAGATCCTGGTCAACCAACCAATAACTGTTAAATCCACTCCTAGCAGCTGAAGCAGACACATTGAATCGAGGGACTTTGGGAAGTTAATCATGTTGATAAGTGCAGACATTTAATGAAGGGAATTGATTAGTAAAGCAGAGCCCAAGAGGGGGAGGGTAGTGACATCCAGAGGTCACAGTATACTTGCTACTGAGGCTCCTGGAGCTATCTTGCTGCCACTGCTGCAGTTGGGACTGCTGCCTCTTGAAACAGGGCAGGGAGCCAGGAGCCCACAGTCCCACTGATAGGGCTGTATTTGCTGCCGATGCTGCCGGGACCTTCAGTCCTCTATGACCAACCCCAGTGACCTACTAATATGACTGTCTTAGACATTACTGCTATGTTAGGGGCTCACAGGCATCTCTCATAGCACACAGTTGCTCCCTGCTGCCATGAAAGGAATCAGAAGCAGGAAAAAAATGGCATCTCCTTTTCTTCTACCCTCTATTCTCCACCTCTTATCAGCAGAACGTTGTTGAAACCTTGGAGGCAGGTGCATATGAGAAATTCAGTTGGAAGTCTTCTAGGACCCGGCTGTCTAGAGGAGAGCATGGAGGATGGAGGATGAGTGTGGGGGTTGACCCTAGCACACTTACAACCCTCTTCCTTTTTATTTTATTTTATTTTTATTTTATTTTTTTCTTTATTGTTGTTGTTTTTATAAATTTATTTATTTATTTTTTGGTGCATTGGGTCTTCGTTGTTGGGTCTTCATTGCTGTGCGTGGGCTTTCTCTAGTTGCAGCGAGCGGGGACTACTCTTCGTTGTGATGCACAGGCTTCTCATTGTGGTGGCTTCTCTTGTTGCAGAGCTTGGGCTCTAGGCATGTGGGCTTCAGTAGTTGTGGCACGTGGGCTCAGTAGTTGTGGCTCACGGGCTCTAGAGCACAGGCTCAGTAGTTGTGGCGTATGGGCTTAGTTGCTCCGCGGCATGTGGGATCTTCCCGGACCAGGGCTCGAACCCGTGTGCCCTGCACTGGCAGGCAGATTCTTAACCACTGCACCACCAGGGAAGTCCCAACCCTCTTCCTTTTTAGAATTTACAATAAAGTTTTTCGGGCAAGCTGCCAGAGGTAACAAACATAACAATCAAGGAAGTTTTAAAATTTCCAGAAATTTAGAAACTTCAGGTACCATTAATTTCTTTTCTTTTCTTTTTTTTTCTTTTCAGAATTATAACTGGTTCTGGAAATTTCACTTTTTTCTTACTTCTTTACCAGAGAGTAGAATCCTTTCAATTTTCTTTCTCATTCTCCTAATAATTCCATTCTTTCTGCTTTACTTAGAAAAGGAAAAAAAGGATTTCATTGTACTGTGGACACGTGAGATACTTATTATTAATCTATTTCAAAAATATATGATGAATGAATCAACATTTATTAAGGAAAATAAACACTCTAAAATAGATTTGAACAATTGCTCTAAATTTTATCCTGGTTTCAGTGTCTTGAGGCTCCTCAAGTTTCATATCACATGTTATTCTTTTAAATCTTTTTATTGAGTTATAATTGACTTATTACATTAACATTAGTTTCAAGCATACAACATAATGATTCGGTATTTGTATGTATTGTGAAATGATCACCACAGTAAGTCTAGAACATTCGTCACCATACATAGTTACAAAATTTTTTTTTTTCCTTGTGATGAGGACTTTTAAGGTATACTCTTTTAGCAACTTCCAAATATGTAATACAGTATTATTAGCTATAAGTCACCATGCTGTAAATCTCATCCTCATAACTTGTTTATTTTATAGCTGGAAATTTGTACCTTTTGTTTGTACCTCAAATGTAATTCTTATCTAAAAAGGGGTAGATTCTGTTCACCATCATTTCCTTGAATTATATGGTAATATGTACAAACATAGGAAGTAGTGCCACATTCCACAGGGTAACAAATTTAAATTATCAAATAAAAAAAGAATGTGCTCTTTCATTCTGGGAAACAAAATTAAGTTAAAAGATTTCTATTTTCTAGAATGAGAACCAAATTTTAACTAGTTTACGTCAATGATGGAATATAGTGGCATGCATTTCTCTTTCAGTACACGTATTCAAGTAATTGGGAATTTTTGTGACAGCTAAGGCATGATTTTGCAATTGTTGCTATTGCAACTGCAACTTGACTGTTTACATTTCTCAGTTTTATAAAAATCTGTGTATAATAGGCTTTTCTTCTAGTTCTTTTGTTTCTTAAGTTCTGTTTGGTCATTGTCTTAGTGCATTCAGACTGCTATAATAAAATACCATAGATTGTATGGCTTAAAACAATAAATGTTTATTTCTCACAATTCTGGAGGCTGTGAAGTCCAAGATCAAAGTGCTAGGCAGATTCATTGTCTGGGGAGAGCCCTCTCCCTGGCTTGTAGGTGGCTGCCTTCTACCTGTATCTTCACATGCTGCAAAGAGAATTCTCATATCTCATTTTTTCTTTTTATAAGGACATTAATTCCATTATGAGGGCCCCACCCTCATTACCTAATCTAAATCTAATTATTCTCCAAAGGCTCCACCTCCAAATACCACCATGTTGGGAATTAGGGCCTCAACATGAACTTTCGGAGGATACAAACATTCCGTCCATAGCAGTCACCTTCCCAGTCATGAGTACAGAGGAGGAAGCTCCACTTAAAATTTTTCTGCTATGTGGCCTATTTGCTAGTCATTCTTAAGGGAATGGTCATTGCTTTCTGGTTCATTGTGATGATAATGAGTTTGTAGGCTTTTTCAATCCCTACATATGCAAACCAATTTCTACCCCCTGGGTAAGACCCAGAATCCTAGGTTTATCCTCATAATTGATTTTGCCTTGGAACTTAGCATCTGACACTGTTGCTTTGTTGGGGAAGAAATAACACTCAAGTGGTTTACCATTGTTTGATTAGCATTAGTCTGTTTCACATGTCTGTAAACTACATAAAGACGGGATTGGTTGGTATCAGCTCTGGCTTACCATCGAAACTTCTGGAACCTAACACAATGTGTACTATGCTTGGCATTTAATACATAATATTTGCATGAAAATATGAGAAGAATATAGTATTTTGAGTGTTATAGCTAGGTTTGGAGAATGTGTAAGATGTTCATAGGTAAACGAAGAGATAAACTTTGGAATGGAATAGGAGAGTACAATATGTTTTCATGTAGTGTCAAATAAGGTAATCCAGGAAAGCCAGATGTCAGTTGGCCTGACAGTGTCAGGAGGTAAGGAACAAATGAAGCCTCATGATTTTAAGTAGGGTCAGGACAGTAAAAAAGTGGCAAAATCAAGAGACTCGGGGATAATTCAAGGGATAGGACTTGGATGATTGGCTGTGGGAAGGTATGCATGCTTAGGGAGAGGATGATGCCTTTAGTCAACAAGAGAACTCCAAATGAAGAGCTAATTTGAAGAAGTGATTATTTGTTCACCTTTTAATGTATTCAGTTTGTGGTGTTGCTGGGATACCCAGTTGGTTGATCATTTAAATCTATTGAAGATAAGGTGGGTTGGGGTGTAATTGAATTCAGACTAAATTTTGCTACTGTCTGAATTTCAGAAGATTAACTTAGGCCTTTGGTTCTGTTACATAAGGAGCTGGTTAAATAAGAAGCTAGATGATACCAGAAGTCTCTTGTTTTCAAGTTTGCCTTTCCACCCTTCCAGAATTTGCTCAGCATAAAGTATACTTTTTTTCTCTTTTTTAAAAAATTTTGTTATTGTGGAAAAATACACATAATGTAAGACTTACCATTTTAACCCTTTTAAGTGTACAATTCAGTGCCATTAAATACATTCACAATGTTGTGTAACTATGACCCCATCCATTTCCAAAACTCTTCCATCATCCCAAGTAGAAACTCTGTATCCATTAAACAGAAACACCTTTTTCCTTCTCCTCGCATTCCTTGTAGTCTCTTATCATACTTTGTGTTTCGCTGAATGAGATACCTAGAGTAGGCAAATTCATAGAAAATGTACTTTTTTAAATTGAGTTTTTATTTACCATTTTGAAACTTACAATTTTGGTATCGTTTTGCTTCCATGTGTAATACATAAGTACATATACATGTAGTATCAGGAAAATTAGAACATATGATTAATGGTCGAAAAGGTTGTTCAGGATACATTTTGAGCAGTGCATTTAAATCTAAAGATTATAATTTAGTTCTAAAAACACTTGGTCATCTCAGATAATTGTATATACAAAGGATAAATATGGTTCTAATATATGTTTACACAATGTTCTATATATTTCCAGAGATGCATTATTTATGTCTAGGTGTAATAATAATTTATCAAAACAATGTCTGAGGGAGTCCCTTTAGAATTGAATGGATTCTAATCAAAGTCTAGAAAAATAAGATATCGCAGTAGGACCAAATTGAAGATTTGATAGAAATTCTTCTATAAAAGTATAATTCTTCACTGGTCTGACTTTTGCCTCTGTAGACAGTGAATAAATACAACATACAAAAAGCATAATGTTGGTGGTTTATAGCTCGAGCATCAAAAATATCTAACATGAGCCCAAAGCTCATGTTTTACACTCACAAAATGAAAATACCTTGACATTATCTGACATTGATCATCCTAAGTATGTTTGTGAGTTCGTTTTAAGATTCATTCACATAAGATTTTGAATCCACTAATTATTGATGAAATTATCTTCTGAATATGCTCTGAAAATTAATCTGGCAATTTTTCATGTAAATATTTTATGTGAGCTGATCTTAAAATATACCTATTTTTTCAGATTTCATTTTATGTGTTGGTCATATATGACTAACCACCAGTTTAGTATCCTTTTGTCCCTGAATGTTTAGGAGCAGTTGCTACTTATTCCTATTTGTGGTATCTTGGGTGGGGGTGTGTGTGTGTATGGGGGTTTTGGAAAATAAACACAGTTTGAATGTTTACTTTCCTACATTTTAAGTGAAGAAAGAAATAATTAAATGTCAAACTAGTAATATTCGTAATATATTTAAGAGAGTCCAGGAAATGGTATACCAGTGCAAATAAGAATAATATGAATTGTCTTCCTTTGGTCTATAAGCTAAACTCAGAATAATTTAGACGCCGTTACCTTTCTGAGTTCTTTTTTGGAAAAAAATATCTCCTGTCCTCCTTATTGTACTATCTCTCAATTCTCTCTGTCAATAACAGATCAGTATTTGTTTATTCATTACTTTATCCAACAGATATTTCACAGACATTTCCCTAGGTCCTGGGAATATAGTGGTGAATAAGAAGACAAATTTTGTGCCTGCAAAGAGGTTGCATTCAAAAGAGAGAGACAATAAAAAAATAAAAATAGTTAATAGTAAGTGCTTCTTAGTGGATTAAAACACAGCAGTATGGTAGTGTATGACTAGTCAGGATGGGTGGTCAGGGCAGGCTTCTTCCTGGTGGTGAACTGCAAGCTGTGTTCTGAGTGACTAAAAGGAGACAGCAGTGTTGTGATCAAGGAGAAGGGAATTCCAGACAGACACTAGCAGGTGCATAAAGCCTTGAGGTAGGGCCGAGATTAGGCAGAGAGAAGAAAGGAGGTAAATGTAGCTGAGAACAAGGAGTCGGTGAGGAAAGGGGTACAAACTGAGGTGGCTGAGGTAAACAGGGGTCATGTCCTGTCTGATATAACCTAACATCTCTGGTTGGGCATTTAAGACCCTTCGTAAATGCCAGCAATCTACTTATCTGATTGAACTTCTATCATGCTCCACTATTTTGCTCACTATTTCCTAAACAAACCTGTGTCCTCTCCATCTCTGTCACTTGACAGAAGAATTCCATCCATTTAGAATGTATTTTCCATTTCTCTACATATGCAAACCCCAATCACTCGTCGAAGTCTATGTCTTTGTGTACAAGTAAAGTGATATTTTTAACATAGAGTCCTGTGGAAAATATTTCAGAAAAGTTAATTTAAAAATTTACCATATTTGGTTTTTTGATATATTGTCTAGGCTGACTCAATTATAATTTTTTTCTTTTTTAAGAATTGCCTTTTCCTTATTGAAAAATAAAATATAGGCTCTTGGTAAAAAAAATTGAAGCCACAAATATAAAACAAAACAAGGAAGAGGAAAAAGAAATTATATTTTTATCACTGCCCAGAGATATTCACTGTCAATATTTTAATCTGTCTATATATCTATCTTCATATCATCTATCATTCATCTATCTCTCTCTATATATACTTATCTATCTATCTCTATCAATCCATCTGTATCTAAATGTAAACAGCCTGCTATTTTCAACTTAATATTTTTGAACATTCCCATGTGATATAATTTTTTTCATTTTATATAATTATTATTTTGTAGATATAATATACATATTTAATCTGTACTCCAGAGTTATATATTTAATTTTTAAAAATTATTCACTATTCATTCAATTGTACATTTAAGTTTTTAAGAGAAATTCTTAGAAGTGGAATGACTAGGTTAAATGTTACACAAACTTTAAGGCTTTTGATACTTATTGCTAAATTGTACTAAATTAAATCAACTATTTACCTCTTTCGCTGTTACCTAATATTGCTCACATTGGCAGCTCATGTCCTGTACCACACCTTTAATTTGAATCCTTCATATAACTTAGCAAAGTGCCCTTTTCAACAGTAAACAAGAGGCCCAAATTGTAATGTGCTGAAAATGAAAATGATCTTAGAATACCAATGGGTTTCATACCATGTTGATTTCTCTTACATACTCTCTGCAGAATGATGACCTTGATATTACACATTTGCTTAATATGGGCACAAGATTTGCAGGCAATGACGAAACGATGTTTTCAAGCTGGGGTTCAGAAACGTTACCTTAATAGGAAATTAATCAAGCCATGCTGTTTATACCTCAATAATGCTGAATTATTTTATGAATTATAAAGACAAGAATTCTTGGGACTTCCCTGGTGGCGCAGTGGTTATGAATCCACCTGCCAATGCAGGGGACACGGGTTTGATCCCTGGTCTGGGAAGATCCCACATGCCACGGAACAACTAAGCCCGCATGCCACAGCTACTGAAGCCCGCGCACCTATAGCCCATGCTCTGCAACAAGAGAAGCCATCGCAAAGAGAAGCCCGTGCACCACAACAAAGAGCAGCCCCCGCTCGCCACAACTAGAGAAAGCCCATGTGCAGCAACAAATACCCAATGCAGCCATAAGTAAATAAATAAATAAATAAATAAATAATAAATAAATAAATAAAAATAATAAAGACAAGACTTCTCTTTTGCAATGATAAGTTACAATTGAAAATATGTCCATAGAATAAGACTAATTTTAATTTTTACATAGTGTTTCTCTAGCTGTGGTTTGTGCATTCTCACCTTTGATATAGATCTGAGATATACTGAGGAATGAATTAAGAAGTGCTTATAAAGGCAATCTGCTTTATTCCCAGTTAGCACCAACCTATAAATGTAGCCAATACCTTCATATAGTTGCATCTTCACATTTTAAAAGTTTTACATCATTTAATCATTTAAATATTATTAAATAGTACTTGAGTCAGAGTCATTACTTACAAATACTAAGGATATTTTGCAATCCATTACAACACCGGTCACTTCATGAATAGTGAGTATTAGAATTCCAATGTTGTTTTTTTTTCAGATATTCATATAAATAAATAGCATCAGCAGAATTAAACTAGAATTTAATGATTAAGAAATGGAAAGGCTTTGATAACTTTCCCGTGTTGAGGAGGGTACTTTAGTTGATGATGATGTTATCTTTACTGCACTCAAGTAAATGTCCACCCAGGGGTCAAACAAACATAAAATAATATATTAAAACAATCATAAAAATATTCTAATTTAGAAGCAATTTAGAATGTCTGAGAGATTACCTGCTGCCTCTCTTTATGCTTCTTTTTGTCATGAGACAGTTCTCTCAAAACTGAAAACAGATTAGCCAAAGAAAATATTGCCTTCTTATTTCTCTCATATTAGTACTTTCATTTTTTTACTCTAGAATTAGAAAGAAATGACAATAGTAGGAAAAATGAATAAGTTTAACTTGAAATGTTGTCAGTTTTCTGATATTCTGTATTTCAAATACACTATAAAATGTTATAAAATAATCCTAAAAAGCTAGAGAACATTATTTATATGTGACCAGATAAAGCAATGCCCAAGCTCATTGGTATGTGAGATTTGACCACTATAATAATACCACAAGACGGTAGAGCTCTGTGTATGGACTATCAAATCACAAATTCAACAGCCAAGCCGAAGTGCATGCAGTGTACAGTCTAGGGCAGATTTGGATGACTCAGTCAACCAGACTGTTGTGCATTTAGACACACTGAGGTAACTGAATGTTATGCTGCATACCAATATCTGCAGTCTCTTTCTCAATAGCTGTCAGATTCCTAAAAATATCTCAGAATACTGTTTTTCCTAGACAGCTTAAACATATTCACTGTCAAAAACACTAGGCATTAATGTTTATGTTAAGGTATCTGAAGATTCATTTGGCAATCTCATTTAGTATCTCAGTCATGCTAAAGAAATTACTTGGCTAAGTATATAGAGGATGAATTCAAACTAGCCAAGGTCATGTTGTCAAATACCTATGGTATAATATAACTGTTAAAACAAATGTCATATAAAACAACTATATATAAAAACACTCTAAATGCACATTTTAGAAAAAAGAAAACATCCAGATATTTAGGTGAATGTTTTTCATTTTCATTCAGATATTTGGTGTTGGGCCCAAAGCAAAACCCATCATTTTTTTTAAACAGCTTCTTCTTGTGACTTCCAAATTTCTGTTGGAAAGTCATGAGTATTTAAGTTGTTCATATTCATAAACAGGAAATCATGCTTTAATTATCTATTCCCTTCACTCTCCCATCAAATTTGTTACCAAGTTTTGTCTAACTTCTGTGCTATTTTATCATCGGATCCATTTTTCCATTCCTATTACTAGAATGCTGTAAACTATTTCAGTATCCACCTGGGATTTATGCTTATAATTTATTTTTATTTTGGCAGTATATCTTTTATATTAACTCCCTGATTAATCTTCCAAAGTAAGATTTGATCATAGCACTCTGTCTTCCAAAAACCAACAGCATCTCCATTTCTTACCTAGCTAAATATATACTTTTCTTATCTTGGTCATTAACAATCAAATTTTAACCAAGATATTCAGATTTATCGCTTACTTCTTCCTGTAGCCTCTATTTGGAACAAAATGGATGACTGGCTATCCCCTAGGAGAACTACAATTGTTCTATCTTAATAACTGGAATCTGCACTGAACAGTAAGCTCCTTTAGGGTAAAGATTTAGCTTCTCACCTGGAACATAGTACAACACATTATAGATACAGACTGTGAGTTGAATAAAGTACTAAAATAAGAAAGTTTCTCAGTAACAGTTTTTCTTTCTCAAATAATTATTTTTTATTTTTTAAATTTATTTATTTATTTATTTTGGCTGCGTTGGTTTTTTTTAACATTTTTATTGGAGTATAATTGCTTTATAATATATACACTATCAAATAATTATTTACTAGGTAGAAAATAACTCATAAAATGATTTCATATGCTGCAATGTCGTTTTGCCAGTGTACTTACTTTATAGTGCCTAGGTCAGGGGTCTGGAATGGGTCTCATCAGACTAAAGAATTGCTTTATTTTCTAGAGTCTCTAAGGAAGAATCAGTTTCCCACCCCTTCAGGCTGTCAGCAGAATTCAGTTCCTGTATTTGTAGAACTTTGGTCCTCATCTTGCAGCCATCAACTGAGGGCTGTTCCCAGCTTTTAGAGGCGAATTCCCATTAATAATCTCATAAAATAAGGCAACATTATATCATTTTCTATAGATGTGGGACTAGTAATATTTCTCAGTGCTTTCTTTATTTTAGGTGGCTGCAGGATGATTTATCCTATCTACCTATGCAATTCCCAGATAACCACACAAACTTCAGTCATTCTGTCAATGGAAGCACGTCTTCATTGATTCAAAACAATTTCCAGATAACCTCCTATTGCCGTGTATGTGTTTGTGTATTTCAGCAAGTTACTCCATTACATAAAAAGAAAATTTTAAAAATTTATGTGTTTATTGCTGAATGGATGCATATACACACACAAAATTTTTTTTGTAATTGAAGTATAGTTGATTTACAATATTCTATTAGTTTTAGGTACACAGCATAGTGATTCATTATTTTTACAGATTATACTCCATTAAATGTTATTACAAAATAATGGCTGTAATTCCCTGTGCTATACAATACATCCTTGTTGCTTATCTATGGATACTTTATACATAGTAGTTTGTATCTCTTCACCCCATACCCCTAACTTGCCCCTCTCCCCTCTGGTAACCTCTAATTTGTTTTCTATATCTGTGAGTCTGTTTCTGTTTTGCATATACATTTGTTTGTATTATTTTTTAGATTCCACATGTAAGTGATATCATACAGTATTTGTCTTCACATGTCTGACTTATTTCACTCAGCATAATATTCTCTAGGTCCATCCACGTTGCTGCAAATGGCAGAATTTCACGTCTATGGCTGATTGTATTCCATTGTATATACATACCACATCTTCTTTATCCATTTGTCTATTGATGGGCACTTGGGTTGCTTCCATATCTTGGCAATTGTAAATAGTGCTGCTGTGAACATTGAGGTGAATGTATCTTTTATAATTAGTGTTTTCATTTTTTTCCAGATATATACCCAGGAGTGGAATTCCTGGATCATATAGTGGTTCTATTTTTAGTTTTTTGAGGAAACTCTATACTGTTTTCCATAGTGGTGGCACCAATTTACATTCCCACCAATAGTGTACAAGGATTCCCTTTTTTCCACATCCTTGCCAACATTTATTTGTAGACTTTTTGATGATAGCCATTCTGACAGGTGTAAAGTGATATCTTGTTGTTTGGATTTGTATTTCTCTAAGCATTAGTGATGTTGAGAATCTCTTCATGTGTCTGTTAGTCATCTGTATGTCTTCTTTGGAAAAATGTCTATTCAGGTCTTCTGTCCAATTTTTGATTGGGTTGTTTGGGTTTTTTTGATATTGAGTTGTATGAGTTGTTGATATGTTTTGGATATTAATCCATTGTCAGTCATATCATTTGTAAATATTTTCTCCCATTCCATAGGTTGCCTTTTCATTTTGTTAATGGTTTCCTTTGCTGTGCAAAAGCTTTTAAGTTTAATTTGTTCCATTTGTTATTACAAAATATTTTTTAGACTTCAAAACACACCTTACTCATTATGAATTTACAACTTCAGATTTTAGTTTTCAAATTTTAATTTTTTAAATCAATTAAAGTTGATTCTTAATTGCCTAATCTCCAAAAATTATAGAATCTTTAATGTTTGCTTTTTTCCTTAGAGCTAAAAATTTCATTAATACCTTAAATAAAAAGACCTCCTGTAAGCTTTGGCTCTAATATGAAGGTCGGGAGACGTGGCACTTAGTTGATCCCCATCAATTGCTGGAAGTTTGGGATAACAATGAAAAATTTTGTAAGATATGTTCGTCCTTGCCAAGGACTAATAATAGTTTTAGGAACCAAATGCAGTTTATTTGGAGAAAAGTTATAGGATCAGCTTGTAGACAACTAGGTTTGAGGACTTAGGAAATCATTCATGCCCGACAGGAAGAATTAGAACATAACGCAAGGTGAATATTAAAATGGTGTTTCAGAGTGAGATCAAATGAACATCAGAGTGTAGCTGTTCCAACCCTATTTATAATCAAGCATAATATGCTAAAATAGCAGTGTGAGCACACAGTTCTGCGAGGGTAAGGAAGATGATTAGAGCCTTACAGGCAAGGTGAGCTAATCAGAGAGTCCGACCAAGATGAGGCTGGGCAAAACGAGAACTAGATTCAGCTCTAGGAACTGGGGCTGCCAGCGGTAAGTGGAAAAGCACTCCTCAAATGCGCCCTCTCATAGAGGCCAGAGAGATTGTTATGAAACAAAAATCAATATCATGCTCCTGCTTTAAACCCTCCAAAGATTCTCCGTTGCTTTTAATATTGCAATAAAATGCAAGCATCTTAACATGCTCAGTATGCCACTCTGTCCCATATCTCTGTCTCCTTTTAAATACCACAAACCCATGGGCTTTTTGCATTTCGTTTCTTCTTCTCCCTGAACCTGCTTCTATTTAGGGGCTTTGCATCTGCTAGCCCCTCAGGATGGCATATCAACCTCAGGACTGTTCCTTTTGTTTTCAAAATGCTTTAAAGATTCATGAATTTAGTTCAGCCTATGGTGAATAATAGAAATGTATGAGGTTAAGCAGAGAAATACAAATAACTGAAAGGCTTCATGGGACCCATATGGCAGATGCAGGAGAAATTAGCATGGTTGTCAATGACGTGTGAATAGAATAGAGGCAAAATATAATGGAAGGGAAAATAATGTTTTCTAACGAGTAATTCCTGTTAAAAGAATTCAAAATAGTACCTTGGTTTTTTTTTTTTTGTGGTTTCTGGCATGAAAGGATCATCTAGAGGACACTGTAAAAACTATTTTTCTATGCCTTAACCATGGTGAGTTAATACTTAGAGTTTACAAGCATTTTTAAAGGATTTTTCCATTTATCTATTGATATCTATTGATATCAATTCCATTTATCTATCTACTTCCAAATTTTATTGCTTAAAACAGCCATTTTATTTTAGCATAATTTTTGGAGTGAGTATCCAGTAGGTATTAAGTGAGTGATTCTTCTCCTCTCCATGGAGGTTAATGAGGTCACTCGGTGTATTTAGCTGGTGAATGGCTAGTCTGTAGGGTCCCAGGTGGCTTCACTGACAAGTCTAGTTTCTTGGCAGAGACAGTGGGAAGGCCTGGCCCAACTGGAACTGTCCAGCAGAGTGCCTACCTGTGTTCTCTCTGGCATAGCAGTCTCAGCATAGTCTGATTTCTTATAAGGCTGCTCAGGGCTCCCAGAGACAGGAAGTGGGAGCTTCCAGTTTCTTAAGAATGAAGCTCTAAAACTAGAATAACAACACTTCCAACATAACCTATGGGACAATGCTGACACACAATCCAGATTAAAGAGGAAGGAGACATACTAATTCTCTATAACAAGAAGATCAATGAATTTGTGACCTTATTTAATTTGCCTAGGGACTTGAAGTATTCCTATAGTACTAGCAAGGCCATGTATAACATGAAGGTGGGTGCAGAGGGATTTTTAGATATATATTTTTTAATAATAGTTTTTACACATCCCTGGAGGTAGGCAAAATGAAGACAGTATTAGAATTTTTATTTCTGCATTAAAAAGTGTTTATAATTATATCTCCTCAATTCTGTTCTTCTCTCTCCAAATGAATTTAGTGTTTGTGTTTACTATGATGACCTTTCTATTTTAACTTTTATATGTATGTGTCACTAATAATATGGCTTTGCAATATTTAAAATTTGATAAGTATATTTATATGTATTTTCTGTTTTTTTGCTTAAAATATCAATGAGATTTTTTATGTTGATATATACGTAACTTTAGTTCATTTTAATTATTTTATGTATAGTATCCTGTCATTTGACTATAATATAGTTCTGTTGATGGAGCTTTAAATCATTTCCAATTGTTCAAAAATGTACTTGCTACTATGAACATCATTAAAAGGTCTTCCCTCATTTCTCTACAAGAGTTTTTTTCTATGCAATTCATCTAGAAGTGAAATTTGTAGGTCATAGACTATAAGTAACTTCTGTTTTACTGGATAATGTCTCCATCATTTCCAAAGTGATTTTAATAATGTATATAATACTATTAATAGTGTATGAGGGTTGCAATTCTCCTTTTCCTCAAAAATTTTAGGAATTATACAATTTAAATTCTTGCCAATTGGATGGGTATTAAAAGTTATCTTATTGTGGCTTTTATTTATATTTTTCTCACTAGTAGTATGTAGCTTGTCTTGTCATGACATCTTTTACTTGTATGTATATTTACATACACAGAAATATTTAATGGCAAGGCAGTCAAATGTATCAATCTTTCTTTATGACTTATGCTGTCTATGATTTGTTTAACAAATCCATTTCTACTGCAAGTTCATTAAGATGTTCTATGGTGTTCTATACATGACTCTGAAGAAATATTTTATTATGTATATACTTATTTGCTTTATTTTTTTATGTTTACTCATCTTCCTGAACTTAGCTTATGAGTCTGTGGTAATAGTAATCCTGTTTTATTTTTTTTCCCTGTAGATTACCAGTTACCTTAGTATCTTTTATTGAACCCCAGACTGATTTTAAATACTACCTCTATCATTTGTCAAGTTTCTAGTACAATGTTGAGAGAAAGAAGTGATAGGGACTATCTTTGAATATTTCTGATTTTAAAATAAATTCTTCTAAAATTTCACCAAAAAGTATGGCATGTATAGAGTTTTAGTAGATGTCCATGTTTTAGTAGATGTCCATGTTTTATTTAAAGAAATTCTCCTCAATTTTTTTTGCTAGAAACATTGAAAAAAGTCATAAATGGACACTGATTTTCAACACTTAAGTTTAATATCTTGAGCTGATTATGAGGTTATTCTCCCATAATCACTTAATACGACCAATCATATTAATTGATTTTCTAATGTTAAATCATCATTACAATTCCAAGGTAAAGCCAGCTTAGCTATGACATAAATATTGTTAAAGGTACATTCTTAAATTCAGTTTATTATTATTATCTTTTGAATTTTGCATTTATTCTCATAAGTGAGATTAGCCTACAATTTTCCATTTTCATAAAATTATTACTAAATTTTGGCATAAAATGAAAATAAATGGTTTTATTTTTTTCTATTTTCTGAAAGCATTTATTTTAGATTTAGTTTATTTCTTTAAAAATATAGCATAGTGATTGACCTTTGTATATTAACTTGTATTCTACAAATTTAGTATAATCACTTATTAGTTCTAAGACGGTTTTTTGGTGATTTTTTCAGATTTTCTACCTAAACAATATGTCATCTGTGAACAAAGACTGTTTTATTTCTTCCTTCCCAATGTGTATACCTCTTATTTCCTTTTCTTGTGTTATTGTATTAGCTAGAACTTCCCATATAATGTTGAAAATCAGTAGTGAGAGGAGAAATCCTTGCCTCCTCCTGATTGAAGTGGGAAAGCTATGAGTTTCTCACCATTAAGTATGATGTTAGGTGTAGGATTTTTGTAGACATTTTTTGTCAAGTTGAGGAAGTTTCCTTCTATTCCTAGTTTACAGAGAATTTTTGACATAAATAAGTGAATTTTAGGTGCTTTTTCGTATCTATTGCTTTGAACATGTGATTTTTCTTCTTTAGCCTGTTGATGGGATGGATTACATTAATTGATTTTGAAAGTTAAACCAGACTTGCATACTTGGGATAAACATGGTCATTGTATTAATTCTTTTTATACATTATTGTATTCAAATTGCTAATATTTTGTTGAGGATTTTTGCATCTATGTTTATGAGAAATATTGGTCTGTAGTAAATGTAAAATTTGTCTGATCCTTGTATTAGGGTAATGCTGGCCTCAGAGAATAAGTTAGGAAGTATTCCCTCTACTTCTATCTTCTGGAAGAGATTATAGAGAATTGGTATAATTTCTTCTTTAAATATTTGCTGTAATTCACCAGTGAACCTTCTGGGCCTGGTGCTTCTGTTTTGGAAAAGTTAATTATTAATTCAATTTCTTTCGTATGTGCAGATCTTTTTATATTGTCTTTGTTCTTGTGTGAGTTTTGGCAGATGGTGTCTTTCAAGGAATTGGTCCGTTTTATCTAGGTTATCAAATTTGTGGGCAGAGAGTTGTTCATAGTATATCTATACTATCTTCTTGATGTCCATGGGATTTGTAATGAAACCCCTCTTTCGTTTCTTATATTAGTCATATTTGTGTCCTTTCTCTCTTTCTCTCTCTGTTTTTTTGTTTGTTTTGTTTTTTAGTTAGTCTGGATGGAAACTTCTCAGTTTTATTGATCTTTTCAAATAACTAGTTTTTTGTTTTATTGATTTTCTCCATTGATTACCTATTTTCAGTTTTGTTGATTTCTGCTCTGATTCTTATTTCTTTTCCTCTGATAGTTTGGATTTATTTGCTCTTTTTTTTCCCCTGTCTTTTTAAAGTGGAAGCTTAGATGATTTATTTTAGATCATTCTTTTTTTCTCAATGCTATAAATTTTCTTCTAAGCACTGCTTTCATTGCATTGCACAATTTTTGATAAGTTGTATTTTTCTTTTCATTTAGTTCAAAATATTCTTAAATTTCTCTTCATATTTCCTCTTTGACTCATGAGTTATTTAGATGTGTGTTGCTGAATATCCACATATTTTGGGATTTTTTCAAATATCTTTCTCTAACTAAATTTGAAATAATCAGTAGAACTCTACATCTTTATTGTTTCCTGATTATAGCTAGTCCTTTTGGCTTAAGTCCAGTTTCTTCATTTTAAGAGAGATGTAATCTTAAATAAAGTAGTTTTAAGTATCTTTCCTGTATATTACTACTTATCTGAGTTTTACCTTTGGATTTTGCAGGCTTTCTGAATATCAGCCTATGAGAGATTTGAGCACACAAACAAACAATACGCAATCATTTTATTCCCTTAAGAGACTGTGACTGTACTTGATTTAAGTAGATTACATGCTCAAGACACTTCTTGGTAAATTGAGAACTGACTTCTTAATTATTTTTATAAATCAAATAACATTTATCATTTTCTCAACTTGGGTTAGTGATATCTACCTCTAATGGTAGGGCCCAATAAGTATTTAAGAGGTATCACCTCACACCAGTCAGAATGGCTATCATCAAGAAAATCTACAAACAGTAAATGCTGGAGAGGGTGTGGAGAAAAGGGAACCCTCTTGCACTGTTGGTGGGAATGTAAATTGATACAGCCACTATGAAGAACAGTATGGAGGTTCCTTAAAAAACTAAAAATAGAACTACCATATGACCCAGCAATCCCACTACTGGGCATATACCCTGAGAAAACCATAATTCAAAAAGACACATGCACCCCAATGTTCATTGCAGCACTATTTACAATAGCCAGGACATGGAAGCAACCTAAGTGTCCATCAACAGATGAATGGATAAAGAAGATGTGGCACATATATACAATGGAATATTACTCAGCCATAAAAAGAAATGAAATTGAGTTATTTGTAGTGAGGTGGATGGACCTAGAGTCTGTCATATAGAGTGAAGTAAGTCAGAAAGAGAAAAACAAATATGCTAACACATATATATGGAATCTAAAAAAAAAAAAAAAAAATATATATATATATATATATATATATATATATAGTTCTGAAGAACCTAGGGGCAGGAGAGGAAAAAAGACACAGACGTAGAGAATGGACTTGAGGACACGGGAAGGGGGAAGGGTAAGCTGGGACAAAATGAGAGAGTGGCATGGACATATATACACTACCAAATGTAAAATAGATAGCTAGTGGGAAGCAGCCACATAGCACAGGGAGATCATCTCGGTGCTTTGTGACCACCTAGAAGGGTGGGATAGGGAGGGTGGGAGGGAGACACAAGAGGGAGGAGATATGGGGATATCTCTATATGTATAGGTGTTTCACTTTGTTATAAAGCAGAAACTAACACACCATTGTAAAGCAATTATACTCCAATAAAGATGTTTAAAAAAGAGTATTTAAATTTTTTTTAAAATGAAGTATATCATTCCAAAGGTCTTCAAAAATGTTTTTTCCTAAAAAGTGCCAAATTTTATGACGTCTTAAACTTAAATCTTGACTCTTTTTCCCCCCACAATTCATTGTTCTTTCTTTTTTCCACAAATCTTTGTTCCTTCTTAGACACCTCTAACTGCTAATTCTTTTTCCGTATGTAATGGTAGATATCCTTTTCCAGCTGAGAAAAATTAAGTACAATATTCCATATTTCAGATCCAGTCCCTGAGGATAATGCCTCCCTTTTATTCCACTCTTAGACCATTTGGGATGTACATTCATTCATACACAAATATTTATTATACACCTACTAAGTATCAGATATTGTATTAGAGCCTGGAAATACCGTGGCAGGCAAAATACTTTCCCTTATGGAGGCTATATTTTAGTGGTATAGATATTAAGCAAGTACTATAATTTCAATAATGTATATTGGTTTTGATGGAATTAATCTGAAATTAATGAGTTCCCCAAACGCATCCCCTTGTTTGTGATTGTTCTCAACAGAAATGTCCTCTTTCTCTCCAAATGCCATTTGCTGCCTTTCTAAGTTCTACAAGGCATTCAAATCCAAGCTCAAAACCAAACTTCCTCCACTAGTTATTTCTCGCATAGAGAATCAATCACCCATTCTCTTGTTCCCTCATTATAAATAATAATATATATGGTAATCATTATACATATATGTATATGTTTGTCTTTCTTACTGGAACTTCCCCCATAGATCATTGGTTTTCAACACTAACCAAACATGTGAATCACAGAGGGGCTTTAAAAAATACCAATGTCCCCAGTGGTCTGCTAGCAAACTGTTTAAAAACTGGACGATGGGAGATGGAGGGAGGGGTAGGAGAGAATCCCTGATTTGCAGGGTTTTTGGATTTCTGTGGTGTAAATACTTCTAACATGGCCAATTTCAATCTACTAAAAGAATCTTATTGAACATGGAGTTGTGAATAGATCTGCAGTAGCAAACCATTACATACACACACACACACACACACACACACATATATACATATATATATACACACACATATATACATATATATATATATATATACTCATATATATATATTTGGCAAATTATTGGGCCCATCTCACACCTACTGTTCAGAAACCCTAGGAGGAGGGTCCAGCAATCTGTGTATTAACAAGCCTTCTAGGTGATTCTGATACACGCTAAAGCTTGAGAGCCACTGATTCCATATAATACCAGGCATGCAGTTGAAGCCTAATATATATCCTTTGAAGTTGCTTGCATCAATGCTAATGCAACCAGTTTCATAAATGCTATTTTTTTCTACATTATCCACCTTATGCTACCTGATGCTGTGATTTAGATAATAATAAAGCAGAATATGATTTAAATAAAGAAAAGAAGATATTTGTGTAGGATGGAAAGTGAGATAGGTGTTGTATTCTGGAACATAAATTAGTCAAAGGAGATGGAAGAGCTACACTGTGTAAGTTCAAATTGCAGCTATGAAAGATCTGCATTGTGTGAGGTTAAATATCGTGGCCAAAGGTAAATAAACACTGCAAAACAAAGTCTCCTTAGCACAAAATCAATGAAAAATGAGCTAAAAAGCAAAAGACAAAGAGCATGCCAGCATTTTAAATGATTGTTCCACAACTGTGACCTTAGGTTTGGGGTAAACTGGGAAGAATTTTAATTATTTTATTTTGTGTAATCTCTTCAGTGATAGTTTACTAGCACAAGCATTCACAATCAGGCATTGAGAGAAAAATCCATTTCCACAGTTGTTGAAAAAATGAATGCCATTCAAATAATGGTCTCTGTAACTTGATTAGTCAGTAAATTATTGTTAATTTGAGGAGCACAGTAACAGAGCAGAAGAGAAAGTAAAAGTACCAATCTAATAAGATAGCTTTTCACATCCTTCCCTCACACCAATCTTTTGTTCCACTGGCCTTAAGTTTTATACTCAGATTTAATAAATTGACCTCTCTGTATTTTCCCTGAAACTCACCACCAGACTTATTTAACTTCAAAACTTCTATTTTTTTTCACAAAAATGCATTTCTACTCCTGTTTGTTCACTGAGGATAGACTAGGCATCTAATTTCCCCACAGCCAGTGTAGCTATGTGATTCTAAGCCACCTGTCTCCAAACACACATACAAACAATTATGCAACAAATCTATAACTGGCACCACCATCAACTCTGCCACAGCCACCAGGCAGAGCTAGAATGTTCCCCTCTTTCTCTCCTCAGGTGGCTTAGAGTCGAGTTTGGTGAGATAATCCTCTTTTTTTTTTTTTTTTTTCTTCTCTTCATCTTTATTGGAGTATAACTGCTGTACAATGGTGTGTTAGTTTCTGCTGTATAACAAAGTGAATCAGCTATACGTATACATATATCCCCATATCCCCTCCCTCTTGCGTCTCCCTCCCTCCCACCCTCCCTATCCCACTCCTCTAGGTGGTCACAAAGCACCGAGCTGATCTCCCTGTGCTATGCGGCTGCTCTTCACTAGCTATCTATTTTACATTTGGTAGTGTATATATGTCCATGCCACTCTCTCACATTATCCCAGCTTACCCTTCCCCCTCCCCGTATCCTCAAGTCCATTCTCTAGTAGGTCTGCGTCTTTTTTTTTTTTTAAACATCTTTATTGGAGTATAATTGCTTTACAATGGTGTGTTAGTTTCTGCTTTATAACAAAGTGAATCAGTTATACATATACATATGTTCCCATATCTCTTCCCTCTTGCGTCTCCCTCCCTCCCACCCTCCCTATCCCACCCCTCTAGGTGGTCACAAAGCACAGAGCTGATCTCCCTGTGCTATGTGGTTGCTTCCCACTAGCTATCTGTTTTACATTTAGTAGTGTATATATGTCAATGCTACTCTCTCACTTCGTCCCAGCTTCCTCTTCCCCGGCTGTGTCCTCAAGTCCGCATTCTCTCCGTCTGCGTCTTTATTCCTGCCCTGCCTCTAGGTTCATCAGTACCGTTTTTTTTAGATTCCATATATAGATAATCCTGCTTTTATCCTGCTAACAGAGCTCATTGATTTTCACCCCTGGCTAGACATTAGAATCACCTTGAGAAGTGATTTCAAAAAACAAAACCAATGTCTGGGCCCCATATGAGTCACATAAATCATAATATCTGAAGGTGGGAACACGACATCTATACTTGTTAAATCCCCTCAGGTGATGATTATGTGCAGTCGGGCTGGAGAACCACTGATTTTCCTCAGCTTATAAGGCGTGACATACCTGAACAGGGAAAGAAGTTCTGCTCAGCTGGATAGACCAATTTGCACACTAGCCTTGTCATAACATGAGTAAATAGGACCCTCCAGCTTGGGGAATGGTTCCGCAAAACTGAAAGAGTTTTTTTAACTTAAGGTATTGCAATGCCAACTAAAACATTAGTTTATAATGTGTGAGTCCACATCATGAAAGCAATTCACTGCATTATGTCCAATTCACTGAAAAGTTGACTTAATCAGATGCTAGATCCTTGGGAAATATGGACAAGTCAAGCAAAAACACCCAAAGTGATTTTCTATATTTCTTCTTAACTATAATCTGGTACCAATCCTGGTAACAAAACTGGCATTCTGATGGTGATGGTTGGAGTAGGGGGAGTTAGATAAAGGATTCTTCTTAGTCTTATCTGCTTTTCAATGGGTATTAGTCTCTTTGGAACATCCTGCAGTATCTGAAGTCTAGTCCTGTTCCTAGTCCATAGACAAGCTTAAAAATAGCTTATTTTCCCCAATCTCTAACACAACGTTTATGTAGAAAAACCTCTGCTTTAGACCTAAGACCTAGACTTTTCAAATAGAGTGTCAAAATTGCAATAAACAACAAAGGATGCAGCATATATATACCCGTCACTTTTCTCAGACTTGCTCCCAGGGCACTAGACCTCAGGGTGTATTTACTACTGATGGATGCACAGTAGAAGCTCATCTTCTATGGTGACTCATTTAGGTTTAACATCTCTGAGTCCTGGTGTCCTTGTGTTAATATAGCAATAATAGCATCCAACTCGTTGAGAGTGCCATAAGGATTAAATGATATGATGATGAAAACTACTCAATAAATGATTACTATTGGTTTGAGAGAATATGGTCATAGAGAAGAAGTATCAGGAGATGATTCAAGATGAATTAATGGAGAGTCACAGACAGATAGCAGGCTTCTCTAGTATTTTTGAGATGTGACCTCCGCATCTGATGTTCTAAATCATTCCCCCTTGTGCAAGTGCACCCTCACCACCCATACCACCAGAGTGAAGTCAAAACACAAAGGGCTCTTTTGAATAGATGGTCAGTTGGGACAGATGCCAGGTGAATAGTCAAAGAGGTGATGGAATGTCTTTGGAGACCTTCCCCAAATGGTCGTTCTCACACTCAGAAGCCATTCTAATATACTTTGAGAGCATCCTGTACTCCTTCACAGTGGGTGTCACAGTTGTAAATTAAACAATTAATTGCTTAATTTTATTTGTGTAATTTGATCTTCTTCCCTAGATTTTAAGAAGACTGGTGGCAGAGAGTTTTAAAAAATCTCTTATTCACTGCTGTATCTGCTGCACCTGTCACTTAGTAGGAGGTTAATAAATGTGTTGAATAAATAAACATCCTAAAGTATCTCACAACTCCTTTTTTTGTGGTGAGATCATCATAATAATACTTTCATTCAATTTTTTATGTCTCCTTATAATGTCTCTGAACCAAGAACAGATAAGAAAGCATTATTTTTGTTGTGGTGATGGGTTGTCATGCTTGTTTCTTTTACTTGCTGTTTCAGAAGTCTGTACACATTCTGGAGCTATAACTCTCCTAACTGCCTCTTCTAATGTCATCTATAAAAACGCTATCACAAAATGCTCTTATAAAAGTCCATATTCCTGGAATAAATGCTTTGTATGAATATAGGGTGGGGAACTATGATCTTCTAGGTTCATTGTCGTGCGTAAGGCTGTCTCCAGATTATGTTAAGATGTTTACTCTGTGGTTGTTTACTCTGTTCCACAGTACAATTTCCTTTCATGTTTCCTCCACATGCCCACTTCCTCCTGAGATAAACGTAAGAAGTTATTTTCTTCCTCACTGGATGATTGTTATTTTATTCTTCTTGTGTAGGTGGTTATTTGCCAAAAATAAAGGTTTGGATCAAAACAACTTAGTCTTATACGTAGACAGCCTACATTTTCTTTCTGACTTGCTGTCTCATATACATTTAACTATCTTTTATAACTTTTAGCTTATAAACATTTGAACAAAAACTTAATTTCCAGACTCGTAGGGAGGCTTTATTTCCTCAGGAACACATTAATTCTCTTGGCAGACCAGGATAACTAGGATAAAAATATAACAAATTGACTTTATAAGTTTTCTTAGTGCCAAGTTTTTAGCCACGTGAGTATGAGAAATAAAACTTTTGCTGAGTGTGACATCTCTTTGGCAGAATTTTTCCCCATGTATAATGTACACAAAACTGTTATTTTAGTTAAACTACAAAAGAATGGATTAATATTCACAAAATAAGATTAACCCGACAGATATCTGAAGAGGATATTTCTAAATTCCTTTCAACTACCATTTTATTACAGGTTAGCAATGGGACTTCATATAGTCCAACAGAATATAGTGCTTATGCAAGGTGGGTTCTAAAAGATGTTACTGTATGGTTTTTCAAACCCCAAGTGTTTCAAAGTAAAACATCTTTAATATTGAATACTGAAGCAATATTTCTATACCATTCTTCACAGGGTTTCATTATTACTGTACATGTGTTCCCTCATCATGAGACAGCAGCTGCCAGAAGTAGAATAATTGTCCCCCCTCATAGAGAGACGGTCCAAGAAAGCCTTCAGGGATTTAACTAAGCAACTGCTATTTTCTCGTCCATAACAAAAAAAAAAAAAAAAGTGCAGTCTGCTATTTTCATGTAATTTACACAAAATTTAAAAGTAGAAATAGAACAAGTTGAAAGCTACCATTTGTCTCTTGGGAAATTAGGGCATTTAAAGAGCTTAGTAAACCTCTGGCTTAATTTTTTTGCATTATATTTTAGTTTTCTGTAAAAAGAGTAAATTTCATGGATCCCTTGCCTTTCACGCTACTACCATTTTTTTTTATTTTCAAGTTTTATAAAATTTTTGATTTTCCATGTATGTCACTGCATTTCTGATAGGAAGTTCAGTTTCTGGGGAAACCAGGGACTAAGTCATGCAGGATCTTGAAGATAAAATCTATGGGCAGAAAACTTGATTCTTGAAAAATTTCTTATGGTATTCATACACATTAGATGACATATAGGATGATTATCATTAGAAGAATACAAATTATATCATCTAAATTCAAATTAATTTTCAGCTATTCATATTTATGAAGCTACCGCCAGAAGTGGAAGGAAAATCTGCCCTCTGGGTGTAGGCGTGGGAAGCACTTTTGCACGTCAGCCTACCTCCATCTCTTGTTGTGTATCTGACCCTCATCCTGCTTATGCACAGAGGAAAGGGAAGTTGCTACTATAACTCATCAGGGTGAAGGAGCCAAATTGGGTCACAATTATTGACTTGGTTTTTAGTTATTAACATAGTATCATTTTGCTTTTGAATGAGGCCTTGGTTCTATGTTTGTTTGTGAGGAGGGGATGTTGGCATTGATGCAGCTTCAGTCATCACATTTTCTTGTCTTCTGAGTGAATCTATCAGAAGAATGATCTTTAGGGTATGGTTTTGAGGAAGGAAGTGAAATATATTGGTTTTTAGGTAAAAATATATCTATCAACCTACCGCGAGCAAAGGATTCCATGGGGAGACAAAGAGAGGACTTGGTTTCTCTCTTGCACATTGTGTGTATGGATTCCTTATGAGAGAGGGCCGAAGCAGGTTCAAATAACCTGAGGTTTGCTGGGACACTATTCCATCTTAATACTGTAAGAGCCCTTGCTTTTACCTGTATTCTCTGTGTATTTGGATGCTCTTGAGGAGGAGAGAAATGACTAAGACTGTCTTCAAGGGGTTTCCTTAAGGAGTTTACAACTCTCCCTCTCTCTCTCCCTCCTTCCGTGCTTCTTTTATTCCTTCTCTCTCTCTCTTTCCTTCCTTCCTTCCTTCCTTCCTTTTCTCTCTCCCTCCCTCCCTCTCTCCTTGCTTCTTTTGTTCCTTCTCCCTTTCTTTCTTTCTTTCTTTCTTTCTTTCTTTCTTTCTTTCTTTCTTTCTTTCTTTCTTTCTTTCTTTCTTTCTCTCTCTCTCTCTCTCTCTCTCTCTCTCTCTCTCTCTCTCTCTCTCTCTCTTTTCTCTCTCCTCTTTGATGGACAAGAGGGGAAAGCATGATGAAAACCATTAAAAACACCTATGTCAGAATGTGATGTGTAATACAGGAGAGGTACAGAAAATTTGCAATGACTACTTATATTAAGAAGAGACTCTTCCCATGTTTTGTGGTGAGGAGGGTAAAAGGAAAGAGATCTTGAAAGAGTTTTGTTTTTTTTTTTCCTAAGCTGATGCATAAAATTCTGCTGGTCTACATGGCGAAGTGTCTCAGTGAAATAGTGAGATGAGCAAAACTATGGTAGCAAGAAAGAGAAGAGCTTCAGTTTATGTAGAGGAAGTCCTATATGCATTAACAAATCATCAGAACAGAGAATGCTTTAAAGGTCACATTTTTCCCACCTAGAGGGGCCAGCTTGGGATCAGACAAGGAAATCAGCTAGGAGCACATTTCAGGTATTATTCTAAATATTGGCTTTGGAATTTGGAACTGAGCAGGTTCCAAGAATTGAAGCTTTCTGAGCTAGATACTGATCTTTGGGGAATAACTTTTCCTGGCATCCGTTTGCAGGATGGATTTAAAGAACAGATATTAGAGACAAAGAAGTTTTTTTTTTTCTTTGCATATATTATATTACACTGGCTAGGTAATAAGAATCAAACAGAGTGATGGAATTAAGTAAATGAAGGAGCAAATGAAATTGAGAGTCACTATAGATGTAAAAATGACTTACCTGTTAACTGATTGGAAATGGTAATCGGGATGGTAGAGACCAGTCATAATAGACTGTAGTATTTTAAGTGTGGGGGGCCTAAGAGAATGATGACGGAAATATGAAAGACTGGAGTCCTAACTGAAGATGATGGGCTCAGTTTTGGACAGACTGAATGTAAAATGCTCACAGGATATGCAGATGGAGATATCTGTAAAAAGTGCTCTGGAGTTCATTAGATGGGTTAGAGCTTATCAACTGCAACTTCTGTGTGCCTGCCCACCTCATTCACTTTTCTTTAAGGAAAATTAACCACCTACAGCTCTTAACATGCCTGCCCCTCTTTTCAGACAACTTCAGCAGCCCTGCTAAAAAAAAAAGTAGGCATCTGGCATTGTAACTTGCCTCCCAGCCACAACTGAACAGGCACCTGGCCCAGGTTGGGTCAAATCAGAATCGTTCCCATCTTTCCCAGGAATTTGGATTTGGGTTTCATAGATACTTCTTAGTGACTAGTTTGTTGCTTGAATTTGGGTTGGGACAGCTGTATGTATACTGAGGTAGAGAAATATGTCCAATACGTATACAATAGAATTAAGCCATGTACAGAAAGATACAAAGATGAGAGAAGATGTAGAATCAGGGGAAAAGGATATGGATAAACACAAGAATGAAGGCAACTTGTCAATGATAAATCACATTCAAGACAGAAAAAAATGAATACTCATGGAAAAAAATGTCATTTATAAAATTGAATGATAAAAATCCTTGCTGCTCAGTTATAGCAGATATCTCTTGGGCTGATGCCCTGTATCATTCTGATTTTGTCTTGAATCTGCCACCAATAATAAGGTGGGTCCTCAGGAACTATATTTTCACTATGTGATGCTGACAGACGCAGAGTTAGACTTTTTAGCCAACTTGGGTAGATCCCATTTTCTCTTGAAGTAATTTGGAACTGTTTGAACTGAGTGACACTCAGAAGAGATGTGATTGTGTTCATGCCACATACCCTCTAGTGGAAGTTCCTTGGACGTGTCAAGGTCCCTAGTGCTATCTTGGATCCTGTTCATTCTGATACTCAGCTAGGACTTGGATCCTATAATTTAATCTAATTTATTTCCATGCTTATTTAAGCCAGAGTCAGTTTATGTTCCATGCAACTAAAAGAAACCTAACTAACTCGGTATATAACAGTAGTAGAAATAAAATTATGATACAAATGGGCATTGATCAGTGGACAGCTGGCATCCAAGCACTTATAATGTACCAATTACAGAGCTATGCATAAGCTGTTATAGGGGTTACAACAAAGTAATAGATAACATTATATTCAGGGTTTATAGCACTTTACACACTTTGAGGCCCTTTGTTATACATGAACTATTTTTTGTCTTCACATTAACCACTTAAAGTATGTATTCTTATTTTTATTTGCATTTTAAAGATAACAAATGTGAGATTGAGAGAGGTTATAATCCTTGACAGAATTTTGTGACTAGTGAGTGGCAGTGGTCTTGGTCTCCAGGTTTTCTAATTTCAAATCTCATTTACTTTTCTCACTATGTTGGGTAACTATAGTTATCAATTCAAACAGTTATGGAGCATTTCCTAGATTTTCATACTTAAATCTAAAATGAAATAAAGTAGAATATGTATATCTTAATGAGCCTTTAAAAAAGCAGTAACAATTTGAAATCTATACAGCTTTAGGATTTTGTGTTAGAAATACTGAGTATTTCTTTCTCATTTTTACAACCCTTTTTAAAAGATCCTACCTTTTCCATAACCCTGGAGTTTGCAGCCCTGTGTTTCACATAAATTCAGTCCTTTGGCCATAGTTTATAGGATCAGAGATCAGCGTGTAACTTAAGCCAGACCTACCAGTCTCTTTCTACTAAAATTTTTGATTTAGAGCACGGTTACTAAGTTCCAAGTTCTGGGAACAGGACCTGTAAGGTCACATAGACTCAGGAGCTGAGATGGCAGTTTTGGGGTGATCATTAAGAACAACGTGCAAATGGCTGAATCAGCAGAGAACTCTAATCTGTAAAAGTAAAGAGGGGAAGCAGAAATGACAGACCGTTCTACCTCAGGAAAAAAGAGAGGGGAACTAAGAGAAAGTATATGCTGTGCTTACTGTTTCTCTGCTCTCCTTGTCTCTTCCTATGGAAGACCCAGTTTGACTTCTTTTTCTTGGGTTCTACGTGAAAACCCCAAAACCTTCCTCTAAATTCCCCTTTAGTTAGAAGGGGATTCTGTAATAACATGTTGTCTGCTTAAGCAAATATTTAATGTTCTCTATAAGAAAGGAATTATGTGGCTAAATTTGCATTTAAATATTTTAGGCAAATAGTAATAAAAAAAAATATAAAGCCACTTAGAGGTAATGAATGAAAGACATGTTTGTGTCTCTACAGATATTTTGGTTACTATCTTCAATCTAATGTATGTAAATAATATAGATTTCTTTCTAATCATCTTTATAAAATAATTCATGAATTAATTTTTTATTCTTGAGGAATTACCAAGCAAATGAAGCCTAAACAACTTTGTCAAACCATAAAAATTGATTACATGTGACAGCAAGCTGGTAGTTCTCCAAACAAAGTTATCACGCTGCCCTCTGTATTAATTTCCTAGGGCTGTCATTAGAATTACCAAAATGGATAACTTAAAACAATAGTAATTTATTCTCTCACAGTTATTGGGGCTAGAAGTCCAAAATCTCTCTGAAGGTACTAGGGGAGGATTTGTCCCAGCCTTCCTCTTAGCTTCTGCTGTTGCTGGCAATCCCTGGTGTTCCTTTACTTGTGCATACATCATTCCAGTCTCTGCCTCTGTCATGACACGGTGTTCTCTTTGTATGTCTCAGTCTGTGTCTCTTCTCATCTTGCAAGGACATTGGTCATGTTGGATTAGACTTACCCTAATTTAGTATAATCTCATTTTACCTCGATTATATCAGTGAAGACCCTATTTTCAAATAAAGTCTCATTTACAGGTACAAGAGTGTTAGGACTTTAACGTATCTTTTGTTGGGAGTGCACCAATTAACCCAGAACACCCTCAGAAGAAGGGGATGCTAGTTAGGCAGAAAAAATAGATATCACTAATAGGAACCTTACCCTTTCCTCTCAGATAATGCTTCTTGGCATTAAAAAGAAAATTAAATATTGTATGAGTACATGGTCAAATGATAAACACTGTGGACAGATACAAAAGAGTTGCTTTCTCCATCTTCCATGGTGAGCATGTTGGAGTTTCCCAAGTAACACTTGCATATCAAAGATCAGCAGGGAAGGAGAGATTCAAAAAGGAAATACACTTCCTTACCAACTTGACAAGGTGAAAGTAGAAAACTAGGTATCAGTCAGTTCCAGTGCTAATGAGTTTTTGTCATCTAACTAAAATACTAGATCATGATATGTAGGACCTGTGTTGTATAGGGTCTCACTTATAGCCAGGTCAGCTTATAGCTGGCCTGGTACAGGAATCCACCCATTGGGCTGAATGTGGGTTAGTATTTGTTCAAAGGAAAGAGACTGAAATCCAAATCCAATGGCTTGTTGACTCATCTCACTCCTTTGGACCTTCTCTCCAATATTGTCAATGAAGAAATTGCTTACAAAGAAAGAAGCTGCATTGAAAAATGACCAGCAACAGCAAAAACAACTAGCCAGGGACCTAAGAAAAGATAGTTAATTAAACAAAAATTTGAAAACTAAAAAATAAATATTTTAAAATTAAAAAATTTTTAGAAAAGGAAATGAACATGAAAACTATAATACAGATGAAAAGCATGCATCAGAATAATTTTACAATAAAGCAAATGAGAAGGATGGCAAAGAATTAACAACTAGAGGTTACAAAAACACTGACCAATCAAATGGACACCAGCTAATCACCCTTATGTTTTGAGGGGCCTACCAAAAACATTGTATCTGGTGACAAGGACTAAAAGAAGAGGTGATAAGGCCTAGATAGAGATGAAAAGTGCTCTGGAATAAGTCAGAATAAATGGAAAAAAAGAGTAATAAAGTCACTTTCGAATCTGAATGAAGAAGAATGGACAATACTGAGAACAGGGACATATATAGTATAGACCTGAGAAAATTAAATGAAATGAAATGGGGAAAATAATAGATATGTAAGAAAAAGGAGATATGAGTAAATATAACTCAAGTCCCTGAAGGAAAGATTTGAAAGTGTATTAAGTTATAAAAGAAAACTTGCTTCATAGTCTTAAAAAAAAGTTGATTGAGGTGCATTCAGCACTGATTCACACCTTGTTAATCTTTCTGGGTATTAAAGATTTCTGTGGGGACACCTGGGCCAAAAAATCACATGACATACAAGAAGGGGAAATCTCCACATCAACATTCAGTGTGAGAAGGCAGTGGCACAAATTCTATAAAAGTTCTTGGCAGTGGACATATTTTGCAATACATATAAACACATGGAATATAGTGCTCATGAGATCTTCTTTAAAACAACAAAAAATATAAAGCATGATAAGGCAAATCCAGCCAGTTAGAGATGAATAAGGAAACTATCTAACCAAACTCAGCCACAGAGCTCTCCAGGGGAGCGCTTCACTGAGACCATGTTCAAATCATTAAATCTCACTATTATCAATAGCAATACTGGCAAATTGGTACAGATTGCTCCAAATGTCCTCAGACTCATGGCTACAAAGCAGCACTGTTAAGCCATATGTTTCATGCCTTGACCAGGGGTCAGTGCCATGCAGGAGCCTTAGTAAAACAACTCAGGCACACCTGCTGGATGGCCTGCTAGAATAAATTCTCACAGCACACTTTCCATCCCAATCCTAGTAAGAACTTTTTTGTTTGTATACCAAGAATACACACCTCTAAGTCTTAGGATGCATATACAGTATATTTAATTTGAATATAATCTTCCAGATTACCTTGCAGAATAGCTGTACCAATTTACACCCTCCCAATTACTCTACAGAAATTCGTGAGTACCCATACTGTTGCCAACACTAACTGATATTATTTTTCTATTTTATGGACATAAAATACTTTTTTCATTTAATTTTTATTGCTCTAATGACAGACGAGGTTGAGTATCTCTTTGCTTCCAGTTTAGTTCTTTGAAATTCTTGTGTCTCTCTTACTCCTATTTTCTACTGAATTTCCTGTAATTATCTTGTGTATTTGTGGTGTGTGTGTGTGTGTGTGTGTGTGTGTGTTGGTGTATTTTAGATATAAATATCATCAGTTTTAAAAGTTACAAATATTTTCTCTTATTTTTAATCTTTTTTTAGCTTTGTGGTTGAACAGAGATCCTTAATCTTGATGTACTTGAATCTTTATTTTTTTGCTCTAGATTAGCACTTTGGGGATCTTTTCAAATCAACCTTCCTACTGCTGGATGAGGTTCTTCTACTATTTTTCCTTTTTTTTTTTTTCTATAAAAATTTTACATGTTTTAATCCACGTGCAGCTTCCCTTTGTATAGTATGCACATTAAAGAATATTTTCTGCATAGAATAAGCTAGTTCTCCCAATATCAACCTGCTAAGCAATCTGTAATTTCCCATTCCTCTGTTTTATCAGTCATTACCAAAATTTCAAATATATTAACTACATATCAGAATTCCATATTCTGTTCCATTTGTTTCTTCATGTGGATTTCTGTATCATCCCCATTGCTTGGTCTTTGCATTATGCCTTACTATCTGGCATAAAGAATGTGTCTCTGTTATTCTTTTTTATTTTTTTAAGTTGAATTAGCTCTTTTCAGACACTGTTTACATGTATTTTTACAAGGAACAATATGTGTTCCAACTGAAATTTTGACTGTGACAGTATTGGATTTGTATATCAACTTGGGACAATTCCTTTTTTTCCTCCATGTTAAATCATATCACTATTGAATATTATATCTATCTATTACTGAAATATTTCTTTAAGGTTTTTATTAGAGTTTGAACTTCTTTTAGCATTTTTCATTCTCAGAATTAAATTTAAACAGCATGTATTCTATAATCTTCCTGTCGAGTCATAGATTGGCAGATAATAATATATGGCATAGGTGATTAATTGATTTATCAACATTTATTTCTCAACCCAAATATATTTTTCCTACTAATACCACCAATATTACTGAAATAATGTAAATAACTGTAGAAAATCTAGAAAAATACTATCAAGTATGAAACTAAAATAAAAATTAAAGTTACCTATAACCCCTATAGTCAGACATAAATTGTCTATTTTTACAGATCAAAAAAAATAAAGTTTTACATTCATAAAGCTATTCTTAAATTTGAAAAGATAAAACACCTTGAACATAATGGTTCTAAGTCCAGATTATTTTTATATCATGGTCACTATTTTTCTTTCCTTCTAAAAAATAAAACTAAAGTTAGTATAACATTCCATAAGAGAAAAAGTATAGGAATGAAATTATGTCACAGATAGCCAAATCATTCTGTAATTAGCTGGTGTCCACTGTTTTTGAAGCTCTTGTATTCAATATAGATGGTTTGCTTATAGGAAAAAAAAGGAATGGCATGCATTTCTGAAATGTTAGATTAAGAATCAAGTCAAAACAAATCAGAATGAAAATGTTAGCCTGTGCCACGTTGTCTGCCCAGCTGATAAATGTGTGGGAAAAAAGCTGAGTGTTGGTGATAGATAAGTTTAAAATTTTTTAGACATATAATTGCTGTTAATTATCAATTTCTTTTGATGAAAAGATTAAATGGCATGAGTATTGAAAAACCCAGACATTTATAATCCATGTCGCACTAGAACTCTTATACTTATTTTGATATTTAAATGTGGTTTCTAATAGTTTAGCTTCATTTTTTGTTTGTTTATTTTAAAGGATTGCCATATAGATATGACAAGGATCATAAAACTCAACATTGTAACTAATTACTTTTATGTAACTTTCCAGTTACTTTTCTTATTGTATAATCATGCTTACCACTCCCCTAAGATATAAATTTTAACAGCTCACAAACATTAAAAATGTGTTTAGAAAGTCCATTTAAGGCTTAGAGGTTATTCTAGAGGTTCTCCTTCTTTTCTATTTTTGAGTCATGACTGATAGCTGCTCACAGAGGTAAATTGTCACTCATGATGTATAAAATTTAGAATAATTTTAAGTAAATATTTAGGCATATTGATGTATATCATATCAGAATAGTCATTCCTAACCAAAGATCACTAAAGACTGGAGGCCTACACCTGAAGAGCAAAAATTTTTAATATTTATCAGAAACAACTAAAATATAGGTTTATAGACTTGATGATAGAAAATATTTCCTTAAAATGATTTCTCTAAAAAGAGAAAGCACAAGTCATAAAGGAAAATGCTGATTAATTTGCTTACAATAAAATGTTGTTTTACATTTATTTGTATTTATACAACACAAGACCCTGTAGACAAAAGGACAAGCTACAGATACGAAAAGATTTTTCCAAAGCACACAAACAGTGAGGTTTTGCATTCCAGAATATACAAAAATTACTATAAATCAGGTAAGGAAAAAAAGAAAAATAAATAGCAGTAGAGGGCAAATGATATAATCATAGTAAAGGAAAATTAAATGGCCAAGAAACATGTTATGCACAAATTCATCACTAATCCCAGTAATCAGGTTATTGTTTTAGTTTTATCAGATTAGAGAAAAAGACATACCAATGTTGGGCAGTATTTGAAAAATGGAATTCTTATTTGCTGGTGAAGAGGTTGAATAACACAGCAGTAAAGAGGTTGGTTTCTGGCATCAGTCACCTCTGTTTGAAACCTGTTACAACACTTACAATTGTGTGCCTTGAGCAAACTACTTTATCTTGCTGTGAGACAACTCCTCATGGGTTTCTTGCATTTCTGCCCCTCTTGTGAGTGAAGCACTTCACTTAGAACTGTCTTTTCAAGGCTATCTGTATAGTGAACAGCCTTTGATGATAGAGATAGCATCTCCCTCTGGAGCAAAGGGAAGGCATGTTTACAGAACATTATTACAGTTTCCCTCAGCTCATTGCCCCTCTTCTACAATGCAATCCACTGCCTGTGCAGATATCATCTGACCCTCCTTGTTAAGCCCTGTGGGAACTGGACTGGGGGAGCCAATGCAATAAATGCTCATACTCTGGACACTGCCTTTACTATGAGCAATACTTTGTCTTCCATCTAACCCATGATTCTCCTGTTTTCTACAAGTATCCATGAATCTTTGGCAGGATAACTTGTTAGTTTGTAAGTAGGAGGGAATCTCAGACCTTCACAGTTCTTTGCAAATGTCTCTTTACCTCATTTATTTTTCTCATCTGTAATGGAGTAGGGTGTGTGTGTGTGATATTTTCTATTCATAGGACCATTGTTATTGTACCTAAATTAAAATGTGAAATGCTTTGAACAGTATCTGGTACAGTGCAAGTGCTCAATCTGTCTCTGTGTATATGAAGTTCAAAACATAACAAATCCTATATATTTTTATAGCTGTATACATGTATAATAATAGAATTAAAAATATGTAATAATAGACTTCAAATCAATTGTAGTTGTTAATTCTGGGGAGGTAAGAAGGCAAATAGGATTAAGAAGTTTCCATAGGGTGCCTCAACTCTGTTCTGTTTTAGTGTTTGAAAAAGTATCTCTAAAGCAAATATAAAAATATGTTAAGATTTTAAAGGGCTGGATGTTGTGTATGTGGTTTTTCATTTTTTCATTTATGCATACTTGCCTGTATATTTAAAATACTTTAGAAAAATAAATTTTACAAATATGTGCAGCAGGCGGATATTTGGAATGATAATTTTAAGGCTAGAGTTGGCAGTCTTTTATGTGAAATGGCACATTTCGAAGGTATGTTTTTTATATTTGAAATATCATCGAAACAACTATGACTGTTGTATCCAATTTTCTACCTCCCTACCTTTAGTCATGTTTTTTTTTTTTTCCGGGTACTTAATTAGTTTATTACATTCTGTGGTGGTTTTGAAGAAGTGACGCTGTGTGAAGTCCCAAGGTTAGGTCCCAGGGACAGCCTGCTACCCTGCATTTGCATTTCCACACTCTTGGAACACTGAGCTACCCAGAAGAAAGTCACACCACACAGAAGTAACCTTTCTGTGATTAAGCCAAGTGTAGGTGCTTTGGGTCACCCCAGCCCAATGCCAGACAGTGAGAGAAGAAGCCTTCCTCTGATTCTTGCCCTCAGCCATTTAGTCATCCTGCTCTCCCCCTCCTGTATCACCTGAGACCCCAGAATTTGTGTAGCAGCGGCAAGCCATCCATCCCCATTATGGGCTCTTCGAATTCCTGGGAGCATAATATAATAGTTATGGTTGCTCACTAAGCTTGCGGATGTCTGTTATGTGGCGATGGATATCAGGGGTCAGCTCCTCTTCAAAACACCTGGTTGGATGCTTACAGCAGTGGTGGAGCTAAGCTGGGTGCGTGTGAGGTTTAAACATATTCAGCATTTGTTCAGATGACCAGAGGACAAGAGGAATTCTGCATATATAAGAGGCACAAAAGATGATTGAGAAGAAAAAGAAAATAAACCAAGGAACAGAAAACACATTCAAAGTGGTGTTGAAATGTTAATGTAGTCTGGTATGTAATAACCGGCAACATCTTTAAAACTAAGATGATTATAAGTTTTAATTGTTATAGACAGCAGCACAAGCAGGCCAATTTATTTCAAAGACAAGGAATGAATCAGGTATTCTTTCCCTTTTTTTTTTTTTGAGATTTTATCAGAATACTGTAGTGCTTGAGATTTGTATATATATTGCTTTTGGTAGGTGGTTAGTAACACCTTTTCTATGAGTTTTCCAGGCTAAACATTTTTACAAAGTAGCTGCTGAAATGTGGAGGCTTCTATCATATCCTTCATCTAATTTTTAATTAATAGATTTTTTTTTAGAGTCACCCATCTATTTTTGTTTGGGGATAGATTCAAATTATTTTCTGAGGAAAATTTTTGCCCTGCTCATAGAACCTCCTTCTTCTTAGGTATCTATTTTGATTAGGTACTTCATTGTATTAAAAAAAATTTAAAAGAGAACAGTTTTATTCTTTTCCATTGATTTTATTATTAATCAGTAACACAGAACGTTGGTTCTCTGGATTCTTACAGAGATTATAATTTTATACTGTCTGCAGGCAAACTTTTTTTTTAAACTGCATGTGAGAAATAACTTTGTGGAAGTTATCCTAAAGAATAAGCAGCTTATTTATTACTTCAGATAAGTATTATTCATATTGGGATTCAAGGATAACCACTTTGAGTGTTGGTGGAAAACAAAACAAATTTTTCATAATTTGCCTGGGTAATTATCATACATATATTGAAAATAAAACTCATGTTCTAACCAGTTTGAAATTTATCCTGAATCAGACTTGACCAAAAGAGATTTATGTATCTTTATCATTTTATATTGAATTCCAGCTGAACTGCTTTTACAGTGGCTTTGTCGGTTTTCACCCAACAAGGTTCTAAGATAGAGCCATGTTCAACTTCATATCATAGTTGCATTTCAGGATGTTGTTGAGGACATTGGACAATACATATGAGAACCCACAAGAGAAATGTCCCCAGGCTTTAGTACCAGCAAAAGATGCATTTCTTCTGAGTTAATTAATTACCTCATGGTGTCATTGAGATTATTATGCTTCGTGTGCTTTCACCACTGAAAGTTCAGAACCAGATTTTGACCCTAATTTATAAATGTGTGGAGGAGCTTTTGTTTCATTACAATCCTTATTTGCTCTTTGATTTCTATTTTCCATTTGCTACAACTGCTTTACTTCTTTTATCTTATGCCATTAAACAATACTATTAACTTCCTCAAATTCTCTTTTGCAATTATTTAGGAAAAGAAGAAAGAAAGAAGGAAAGGAAGGAAGTGAGGGAAGGTGGAAGGAAGGGAGGAAGAGAGGGAGGGAGGGAGGAAGGAAGGGAAGGAAGAAAAAACAAATCTTTGGAACATTAGGTCTAGTTTGGCTTACTATTCTTTATAAAAATATGGATAAAGTGCATGGTGTTATGAGAAAAATCACATAAATAATTGAAGGAATTAAAAATTATTAGAAAGTATAAGAGAAAGCATAAGAGAAAACTAATAAACAACTTACTTTCTTCCTTTCAACACAGAGGAGTTTTGAGGAGTCCATTGGTCCTTTTTATGCTGTGTCTATGACCTTGGAAGTTCAAGGAGAGGAAATCATGAGGGATGGGTCACTGATGACAGTGAATAAAATTTGAATGTAGCTGAAGACTTTTGAGCCAAGAGCAAAAGGTCCCAAGAAACAAAGCAGAGTTTTTTACCTGGCTCTTAACACTGGGTAGAGGCTGATATAGCTGGATAGTAGGGATACAAAATGAGGGAGTTTTTCACAAGACTGTAAAGGAAGAATGATATTGTGAGAAGAATTCTGATTTGTCTGCTTTTGTTTCCCCTCCCCTGCATTTGCTGAGACACTGGGAACTTGAGTTTGGAGTAGTGAGTTCCAAAAAAAATGCTACGTGGGGTGCTAGGTCCTAGAGGAGACTCAAGGCTGCCTCTCAGGACGAAGGGAATGAGAATACTCTATGAAAAAAAGAAAGATATGGGGGAATTTTCTGACCTTATAAACCCAAATAGAAATATTCCCAAGGAAGATTAGTGGTGGGGTAGGGAGAGCAAATATCAGAAAAGAGAGGAAAGTGTATGTGATATAAGAAGGAGATAATTTATAGATCAAAGTGGTTGAAATTCTGACAAGTGACCAAAGAGGTGAGGTGTCCAAGACATGGACACAATTAAGTGGCCTATGAGGTTTGGAATAAAACTTTATAGTGAACGTATTATTGGTGCTAGGACTGTTGTGGGTTTGCAAATGTCAGAGAGGAGCTGATTAGTATCTGTGGCTAATCTCTGTTTCTTTCCTCCTGGCTCACATAAAACTAACACTAGTTTTGGGAGCCCTGATTTTATTAGTTTCCCTCCAGCACATTGGTGATCAATGGTCTTGAGTGGGTCTAACTGCTGAAGAAAAGTTAGAAACTTGAGTAAGAAAGATGTACCATTCATTTCTTACAGCATATGAAGAATGAGATAAGTCATTGTAATTTAGCAAACACTGTTTGGTGTTTACTCTATACAAATACCTAGGTCGGTCTCGAAGATTGACACTAAGGCAACAGTTTAAAAAAATTGTTAAAAATCCAAGCGTTAGAATTGTTTAAAGAGTCAATAGTATCTGAAAGAAAATCTTAGATCCCTTCATAAAATAATAAATGATAGGGCTAATAATGAAATACTAGAACTACATCGGTCTTTGAGAAGCCTATTTCAGTGAGTCTCCATTATCTTTTTACTCCTTGGCTTTTGACTATCTTAGTTTGAGCTGCTGTAACAGAATATCATAGACTGGGTGGCTTATAAACAACAGAAATTTATTTCTCACCGTTCTGGAGGCTGGAAGTCTCTTGACTTCCGAACATACAGGGTGCCAGCATGGTCAGGTTCTGGTGAAAGCTTTCTTCCTTGTTTTCAGATGAAGGGCTTGCTGTACCCTCATGTGAGGGAGAGAGAGAAATCATCTCTCTCCCGACTCTTCTTATAAGGGCACAAATCCCATATGAGGGATCCACCCTTAAGACCCAATTTCCTCCCAAAGGCCTCACCTCCAAATACCATCCCATTGGGGATTTGGGCTACAACATGAAAATTTGGGGGGGAAACAAACATTCAGTCATACTACTGACAGCCTAACTGTTTTGAGTGAAAAAATTTTAAAGGTCACTGTAATTGAGGTTCACTTTAATATAACCTTCATCAAATCATTGCAATTCATATTTATTATAATAATATATAATATATTATGATACTGTTTATTTATATAATTATATATTTTACATAATATAAAATAATAAAACATAAGACAAAATAATACAATGTAAATATAATGACATAATGAAATAGTATAATTAAATATTATGTATTTATATAAACGTAGAGAGTATCTGCATCTAGAAATGTTCAACACTAAAATAGGGATAAGCTTAGAATACTTATCAAGCGACAGAACTGGCAAGTGCGACAATACTGACTTAACCATTTGCTAGTGAGAAGGACTCAGGCTAAGGGTTTTGAAGGGAGGTGTACATGGGTGATGGAGAGAGGGGCAAGTGGGATAGGTCCCCAATCCCCCCACACATATCCATGTACATATACATTACCCTTTCTCTCCTCCTTGACAAATTTGCCAACATTTTGACACCAGGACATTAGCAACAGAAGAAGAGCAAATAACAAAACAGAATTTAAAGTGTTATGTAATAACTCTAAGCACATCTGTTCCAAATCAGTTTTTCAAAGATACATTTCATTAAAATCATAGGCTTTCCAGCCGTTGTCATTTAGTCACTGCCTCTCTGTCACTCTTCCACTGCCACCTCCTTGACAGGATTCTGACAAGATCCAAAAGGTCAGTTAACTTCTTTGCTACTTTTTTCCATTAATGGTTTATTAACTAGGCAAGGCTAAATATATTCTTTTCAATTGTGTCTGCAACCAAAACTGGCTCTGCAGAATGGTAAATTTCCTTCTAAATTCTTTTTCAGACTATCATGTATCTTCTCCCGGCCAGTCTCAGAAAGAATATGCATACTGATATTTTCAGACACTTTTAAACATGGTTTTGGTTTCATTAACTACACTCAACTGGATAAATTCTTCTTTTTCTGATAAAATCAGCATTCTTTCCAAAGTTCTCTTGACTTTATTTGTAAATGTTATCTTTTTCATTTTTCCTTCCAGGTGGTTTTTGTTTGTCTGTTTTTTCTTTCTCTCAGAGCCTGATTTAGAATCTCTCTCTTATTGTTAATTATACTCTGTAGAAGTCACTAAAATATCTCTCTCAGTTAACACCCAATTAACTGAACGACTTGAGAGGTAAACTCCCTCGGAAGTATAATCAACATATTCAAGGCTCAGTTTCTTCATTCTGCCTGTCCTACAGTGTTTCTCTCACCTTAGAGCCAAAATAGATTTCCCTGCAGTCTAGTTCTAGGAGGACCTACTGTTCTCATTGCCTCAGTGAGGGCCTTCCCTATTATCGAGAGGGGGGCCACTTGCTATCAACATATTCTTTTAGAAAAAGAGATTTTTAAAATATGGGATCCATGGAACCTCACGTGTATACAATGTCCCTTATTGTAACTATGAATCCATTGTTAGTATATGCTAGATGCGGGTTTAAGTGTCAATTTCCACAGAGAGTATCCATAGCTTTTTATCAAATTCTCAGTGAATCTACAGTCTTAAAAATATTAAATACTCTAAAAGGATACACAGTTATTGTATTTACTATTTAATGGATGGCATATGGTAGCGTGTAAGTACCAACTTTTCAGCAAAGTAGTCAATGAAATTCATAGGTAGTTTAGATTTCTGTGTACCACAACCATGCCTTCATTCCTTATTTTAGTTAAAAATGGCTAATACTTTACTTGCCTTCCAGAATGTTGGTTGGGAGTTCATGCCAATATATACACACAGCAACATTCACATGCACACACATGTTACATGAAGATTTGGACCAACACTACTGATAGCCTGCCACCTACAGGCATACACTTCGTCCATGCTTCTACACACATTATTTAATAATTTCAAAAAATTCTGTGGTAAAAAAGTATCTTATTCATGCTAAAATGGGTTTTTGTTTCTGTATTTCTGATTGTACATTCTTTGTTCTTCTATATGCTTTGTGTTTATTTTGGTTTTTCTTTGGTTTTCTTTTGTTTCAAAGGACTTCATTTTACTCAATGAATCCGTATGGCTAACAAGCAATATTTAACAAACTTTTGTACTAAAAGACATAAACAGACTTTGAGCTAGAGGAAAATGAAAAAAAAAAGGACAAATTAATACAGACAGTTTGATAATGTTATATTTTTGGACAAATTGCATGTGTCCAAAATGCAGTTGCTGGGGAAGCAGGTTTGGTTTATTTGGGGGAAGCCATGGGTCTACACGTATGACCAATGGTGTTCTCATGATAACAAAATTTCCTGCCAGATTAAAAAACCCAAACACTCTTGCTTATTGAAAACAACTGATTGGTTACTCACTATAAGTGTCCCTAAATGTTCTAGCTTTCATAATTAACCACAAAACAACTCCCATTTTATTTCCTGCCATTTTATGTACTAAATGTTAGTGTAACTAACTTTTGGGTATCCAATTGTATCTTTCCTGTTTTCTTGATAAGTAGGAGTCCAAAAAGAATATCAAGGAACATTCACCTTTGCTTTGTAGTTCAGTGGCTACCAGGGTCAGTGGAGAATTACTCTGATGGTGGACTCAACACATGTTTAGAGCAACAGAAACAGGGCAACAAATAGGGCAGACAAAGGGAGAGAGGGGGAGAAGGAAAAACAAAGCATCAAGGAACTTATTTCAGAATATATAGATATTTGTGTCATTTCAAAATGAAAACTGTCTATTACACATGGCTGTTTGTGGGTTTGGCGGAGGGTGTATCATGATATATTTACCGCTAGGGCTTCTAAGGGTCTTCCTTTGCCTTAGATAGAATCTATCCATATTCAGATATTTCTTCTTAGAATGAAACTAATTCTTTTTATTTAACCAGATGTTTTCACTTTTAAAGTTATATGAGATAATTTATACTAGAGATACATGAGAAAATGAATTTATTCAGCAGTTAAATTAGATATAGCGGAGTATGTACGTAAAACTACACTGCTTGAGTTTAATTTTTTGACAACCCACCCATTTTCACTGAGGCTTGGCTTTCATTATTCTAACAAGACTTTCTTAACTGAATTTCACTGCTTTTCCTCTTAATCCATTGTCATCATCTCCTGCTCTCCTATGGTGTTACAAAGGGGTCTCTCACACTTCTCCTCTCCCTGTTTCAAAGAACCTCATAGGACTTGCCAGAATCTGAGATAGGGTGGAATGGCAGCATGAAAATATCCTTTGATAATGATTCACCTTCCAAGCCACACCTATCCTGGTTGGGGAAACCACTACTGCTCACTCAACATCCCATGTCCTATTATTGGTACCTAGTATGAAAACTTTATAATCCTTGTTGCAAATCCATGGACACGGACATCTTTCCTCTCCTCTGAACACTTGCTCTCTTCCATCTTCTTTGTCTTGGAACCCACAGTGAGAACATTTCCTTTTACCCTAAGCTGTTGTGCTACCTCAGCCTGCTTCCTCAGCAGCTACAGCCACTGTCTGGCTTTTGTGCTCTAGGTCTGCAAATACCTCTTTCTATTTTTCATGCTGCTGCTCTATTAAAGAGCTCTTTCTACAACCGGTCATTGGTGCTGTTGGCCTCCGTTGGGGACACACTCTCTGTTAATTAATTAATTAATGACTGAACACCTATGATACGCAAGGGGGTGCTATGATGGGTGCCAAGAATAATAGATATGGCAGACACACTCCCTGCCCTTGTGAAGTTTTCAGTCTGGCAGAGCTAATAGTATTCTGAGGACATCTTTGTTTTCATCAGGACACATCTTTATTTAAGAGTGAACTGCATTCTTCTTGGGAAACTCTCAACTCTTGGTCTTTCTCCTAGGCAAAAAATCAGACATACATTTTTGATGTTTTCTGTTGCTTTTTATCAACCAAATACTGTACATGCTTTGACATAAAAAAATGCCTCCAATGTAATTAGAGCCCTGGTACCGTATTACCATGATAGAATTTTAAATGTGAAAACAGCGACCTGCCTTGTGTCTTTACCCAAATTATTAATTGGGAGCGACTTCTCCATTCAGTTCTCATGCTGCCAAATAGGTCTGTAGTGTGGGCATCCCTATAGGGCAATCAGCTAAGCAATAATAATGTGATTAACCAATAATCCGTACCCTTGATTGTTTATTCTCTTATTCTCATTACCAATTACTATAGACACAGATTTTACCTAATAAACATTTCTCAAATTCATTACTTCCCTTCCATTCTTGATCCCCAAGTTCAGGCCTCTGCTGACAGCCATCCCTTTGAGGGCTAAACACTCTTTTAGCCCTCAAAATCACTGTCCTCATACCCACTATCCACATTGTAAATGCAATTTAAATCACAGTATTTCACACATAGAATTCTTCAGTAAGTCCTCCCATTGCCTACATGACTAAGTTCAAGCTGCCTAACACAGCCCGTGATCCTGCATTATGTTCCTCACTCATATCTGTCTCTCCTGGTCCATGCCCACCAGACAAAAAAAAACCCAGGAACATACATGCCTGTCGTCAAGGTTAGGTTTATTAGTGCTACAGCAAGGAAAACCATACACCATGGGAAACAGTGGGACAGTAGGAGGGTGCGAGAAGAGACTGGATAAGTTATTTGGGGGAGGCTTTAAGAAAGCAGGAGGTTTGCTCTACTTTGGGTGCTGGCAGGAAGTAGGCTAAATATAGCATTGTATATTTTAGTGATGTTTTTTAGTCTACGAGTCAGAGGAAATGGAAAGGTGCTAAAGGAGTGATTAGTTAAGAAGCAGCGGTCATTCGTGTTAGTTAGGAAAGGATTCTGTTCCGTCATTTTTGTGGTTTCCCCTGTTCTTGCTTTTGTGTCTACTCTGACATGATTACAGCGTTGTCCTGTTTTTGTCTCACGCCATCACGTCAGAGGGCGCCTGTCTGTGGCTGGTGTTCTGTGAACTGTTTGGAATGAAGTAGGGGACACCGTGGACTGCTTGTTGTCGCCACGACAGTGTGCAGTTAACACTGGCAGAGGCTGCTTTTTCCTTCTGATTTCTCACTGCGCTCTGCTTCCCACGTTACGTGCCCTGAACTTCTTAAAATGTGCTGCCATTCTCAGATGTTTCTAACTTCTATGACTTTTCTCATATTGTCCCCTCTACCTGCAATCCTTACCCACCCCACCTTTGCTTGGCCAAACTCTACTCATTTTTTTAAATGGACTTTCTAAAAGAACAGTTTTAGATTTACAGGAAAGTTGAAAAGATAGTACAGACAGGTCCCATATAGCCCTCTCTCCTAGTTTTTTTCTATTAACATCTTGCATTAGTATGGTACTTCTGTTATAATTAAGAAACTAATACTGATAAATAAAGTCCATGGTTTCTTTATGTCTTTTCATAGCTTAATAGGTTTCCTTTACTGCTGAATAGTATTCCATTGTCTGGATGAGCCACAGTTTATTTATCCATTCACTTATTAGAAGACATATTAGTTGTTATCAGATTTTTCGAGACAATGAATAAAACTGATACCGTACTTATTTTCAAAACCCATTTTAGGAATACTCTTAGGTTGATTGAGAAAATTCTCTGTTTCCATAGTGTCATTATCATTACAAGTATCACATTCTATTATAACTATTTGCTTATGATTCTTTTTCGTTTACAATCAACTATAAGCCTCTCGGAGACTTCGACTGTAACTAATACGTCTTTACATCCCTAGCTCCTAAACTGGGTCTCAGTGAATATTTTTAATGGAATGAATTTCCCAGAGAGTGTATACAGCAACTTATATTTACATACATTATCTCATTTAACATTACATACACACTCATAAGTAGGTTGACTGTATCACCCCAAATAAATTAATTTTCTGAATGCTTTTATTTTAATGGTTACCATATTCAGAATTTTAAATATGAGCCTTATTTTGTAACTTTAGTCTACTGTTTAAAAGAAAATGATATATGAAAGGTTTTAAAATCATTGGAAAAATCTACTTTAGCCTCTCTTCATCTGGATCATTTGACATAATATAAAATAAACACATACATATCAATGGAATTGGAGGTTTCCTTCCATTTGAAAAATAGGTATTCATTTGGCTTTTTTATCCTAAAAAATAATTTTTTGATTGAGCTTTTCATGTTACTTCCAGAGAATATTAACCCCTTATGTAATAGACAGTTGTGAAATATCATTGAAGATTCTTGTCAGAAAAACAAACATGCAATTCTTTCTTTTTAACTTAGTTCAGTTTAAATTATAAGTCATCTGTCAGATGTAATAAACCATGTGATGCTTTTAAAGTCCTAGATTTAGAGAGTGAAGGCAAGAACTTATTTATTATTGAACAAAGAGAAGCATTCAGCATTTCAAAAAAAATTCTAAATTATCAAGATGCACACTTAAAGTAATTTACATAATCATTTGTAAATCAAGTCCTTCTGTTTTACTGAGAACATTTACAATTCTTGTGATACATCTCATTAATAATGTAAAGATAAGACACTAACTACAGTCAATTCTTATTATTTGCAATAGTTATGTTTTGCTCGGTCACTGCAAATGCTGAATGTAATGAATACTGAACCATTGTTCCTGGGGAAAGACAGGGTTAGGGTCCAGCAAACCTCTGGTCACACCATTTTCAACAACTCATTAATACATTACCTTATTTGACGTGTGCCTCTGTTTTCAGATATTTAATACATGTTATTGACTCATTAACGTTGAACTCAGGGCTACAACTTTTAACTCAGGTCTGAATGAACATCCTATCTAGCAGGCATATTTCTCTATAGGGCACAGAACAGCTTTCCTGAGTTCAGAGACACTAGACAGGACTTTAACAGTATGCTCAGGGGCCAGTTTAAACAGGGAAATCACCAACAGAAAGTACAAAAATACAAAAAACATGGCACTAAATAGACTGGGAAAAGGACACTTGTTTTCAGTTTTGAGAGCTGAACCAAGAAAAAAGCGTGTCTCCTTGTTTGACCTCAACTGTGTGTGTTGGGTGAAGCATATTATTTCCAGCTTTTCATATGTCCAAAAATGACTGGGAAAGTGCCACGAGTATTGATTTGGGGGTTACAAGTAAATTTTAGTGAGTAGGCTAATTTACAAATACAAAATCTGTGAATAATGGGAAACAACTGTGCTAAATGTAAGAGACCCAGACAATTGCATATATGCTATTAAAGCTGATGTATAATGTTTTTATGCCTATTGGCAATAAAATGCCCAATACGAAATGTATGGTTTGCAAATCTGAAGAGCTGTTTCTTAAATATAGTATTTCCTTTGTTTATTTAGAGAAGTGGAGGAAGCTCAGAATAATAACAAATTCTCTGTAAAGAATCTCAGTGAATAAATTATTAAGTATTGTCAATCAGTTAACTGTGAGAGGCAGAGTAGAAGTTATAAGAAAAAAAGTTAAAAAAAAACCCATTAAGGAATAGAGCTATTTGAAGACAAATGTCTCATGGTAAAAAAAAATCAACAGTGAAAAATCCTGACAAATTAATTGCTAAATCATATCACATGGACTCTATGTATTGTAAGAATTCAGATCAATGAAGCAAGAGAAATCAGAGAGGGTTTGGAGAGAATGGCTTAAGCTGGATAATAGGGGATAGAAGGATCTGAATGGATGGAAATTGTGGAAAGAGGGCTTTCAAGGTCCAGAATAATGGGAGAAATAAGGCAGAGGCTTGGAGGTCATGCACAAGTGTATGTATAGTGAAGAGAATGAGACTAAAGAATTTGTTTGTGAGACCAAAACTAATAGGTTAGATGCGGAGGAGGCTGCAAAACCAGATTCTGGTGAACCTCAAAGTCAGCCAGAGGAATTTCAACTGCACTCAGTAATAATAACAGTAGGTAAAATCCCTTGGGTGCTCCATGCCAGGAAAAAACTAAAAACTTCACATGCATCACCTCAGTTTTTTCTTCACAATAATCCTATGTGGATGAATATTATTATTTTTCTTATTTTACAGGTGAGGGAACTGAAGTTTAGTGAGGAATAGGAAGGAAAAGTGCCTAGAAGAAGGTGAGGCTAATGTAAAATTTAGATTTAATCACTGAATATATATTAAATAGGAAAAGTTGAACCTCTCTTAAGCTGACTAAGGGAAGAATGGTTTAACCAGAGCAGCCTCTAGCCTAGAGCTAATTATTCCCAGATATTGAGAAACTACCTTTTGAGAACTCCACCTAATACCTCAGGAATTATGTAATTTTCCAGTCTAGCTAGTACCCAGAGGTAAGGAAAGAACCATGTGAGGTAACTGGAGAGGACAGTACTTGAAGGACTGGGGTTAACTAGCTCTAGACTAGTTACTGCGTGAAGCCCACCCAACAAATCATAAAAGCAAGACCAGGGAGGGTCAAACTGTCTCGCAGCAACTTAGCTACATCCCAGAACAAAGCTTCAGAATATTTATAAGAACACAAAAAATATCTAGCACCTAAGAATGTGGAATTCACAATTCCTGGTTTCCAGTCAAAGATTACCAGGCATACAAAGCAACAGGAAAATATGAGCCATAGTGAGAAGAATAATCAATCAACTGGAACCCACTCAAAATGGTCACAGCTGTTTGAATTGGCAGACAACACATATATACACCACCAAATGTAAAATAGATAGCTAGTGGGAAGCAGCCGCATAGCACAGGGAGATCAGCTCAGTGCTTTGTGACCACCTAGAGGGGTGGGATAGGGAGGGTGGGAGGGAGGGAGACGCAAGAGGGAGGAGATATGGGGATATATGTATACTTATAGCTGATTCACTTTGTTGTACAACAGAAACTAACGCAGCATTGTGAAGCAATTATACTCCAATGAAGATGTACTAAAAAAAAAACCAAAAAAAACAAAAAAGACAATTGAGGTCCATTTTTTAGATAAACAAGGTCCTACTGTATAACACAGGGAACTCTATTCAATATCCTGTAATAAGCCAGAATGGAAAAGAATATGAAAAAGAATGTGTGTGTATATATATATATATATATATATATATATATATATATGTATCTCTCTGAGTCACTTTGCTGTACAGCAGAAACTAACACAACATTGTAAATCAACTATACTTCAATAAATATTTTTTAAAAAGAAAAAAATATTTTAGCTGGCAGCTATATAAAACATAGAAGTGAAGTGGAGTAAACTGACTCTAAAAGACAATTTTTGAAAAATAAGGTAATTAGTTCTTGGAATAGAGCCTCCTTATTATTAGAAAATAATATGATCAGATGGGGCTTCCCTGGTGGCGCAGTGGTTGAGAATCTGCCTGCCAATGCAGGCGACACGGGTTCGAGCCGTGGTCTGGGAAGATCCCACATGCCGCCTAGCAACTGGGCCCGTGAGCCACAACTACTGAGCCTGCGCGTCTGGAGCCTGTGCTCCGCAACGAGAGAGGCCGCGAGAGTGAGAGGCCCGCGCAGCGCGATGAAGAGTGGCCCCCGCTTGCCGCAACTGGAGAAAGCCCTCGCACAGAAACGAAGACCCAACATAGCCAAAAATAAAAAATAATAAATAAATAATAATAAATAAAAAATTTAAAACAAAAACTTCCACCATTTAAAAAAAAATATGATCAGATGGATTAGAAATCAAAATTAAGTTGGGAAAATCCAAAGAAATTCTTATGGTATTATGTAGGAAAGACAAAAATATTATTGTAGGGAAAGTATCAGATTTGGAGTCATTCCAAATCAGTTTCAGTCTCTGTCATTTACTACTTTTGTGATCTTGGACAAAATATTAATGGTTATGAGTTTCAGTTTCCTTACCTGTAACATAGGGTTAATAATAACTATGTCACATGGATATACAAGTGTTTTAAATCAGTGACATACTACCTATTACATATATGCATTATGTACACATATACCTTTAAATTATATATTTTACACATGCACACATACACACACATATACGTATATCCCATAACAGTCTGACATGTCATGGGCCAATAAACATAGCAAGTGAGTTTACCTGGCTAAGTCATGAAATATTAAAAGAGCTGAGCATAACTTTTTTCACTGGCCTGAAAAGCCTGTTATTTAGATATATCTTATAAAGTTTATATTATTAAGCAACAAAACTCTTTCAGACTTTTGTTCAGGGTATGTGATGAATGTAAGGGCATTAAAAATCAAAGGAGAGTGAGGAGAATTTTCAATCTACAGCTTACAAATAATAGTGGGTTCAGGGACGCCAACACAGTTGTCCAAGTCAGAAAAAGAACTACTGTGAACCTCTGCAGGCTGTCAGGATTATGACAATGGAAAACTTCAGAAAAGTATTAATGAATGGGGAAAGGGAGGAATAAGCCTTGTTCATTTTAGTGGTAAGGTTATAGTGGGTCACTTGGAGTCTGAAGAAATATGATTAAAAAGAGTGAAAGAGCAATTTATGGAAGCTTGGATTATAAATTTCTGCTATCCTTTCAGTTTTTGAGTTCTAAAGCAACCTAGGAAGAGCTTAGCTCTTGGAGATGGATGGGTAGGGCAGACCTTATTGGGTACACTCACTGCTGCATTTAAAATTCTGTATAAAAAGAGGCATTTTTACAGAGTGAGTTTATAGTTTTCCAGTCTCTAGTGGATTTGTAAAAACATACCACTGAACATTTTTGGTAGGATAGATTGGCTGTTTAAATACATCACTGGGATAAATCAGTATTCTCTTCTGACCAGTGATTTTATTCTCTCCATATTATGAATATAATTTTAATGATATACTCAAAACAAAGATTAACGAAGAGACATAATAAATGTTATAGACATCTCAAAATTTTCCAATGATTTGGATTTTTACTACATATAGATGTGAATAAATAACAAAATTCAAAGGTAAACCAAGTGTCTTATAATCAGAAAAAATGAATAATTATACATGCTGCTACACTGGATAGAGTGCTGGCTACTTTTAAGAAGCTACTTCTTTATTGATATCAGCCTGCCTGCCTCTCTCTCTCTCTCTCTCTCTCTCTGTATATATATATATATATATATATATATATATATATATATACATATATATGTGTGTGTGTGTGTGTGTGTGTGTGTGTGTGTAAAAGAATTGGAGCAAGAAAGCCAAGATTGATTGGACATGTCTCTGCCATATTTTGGATCTTGGTATTATTAATATTACTGAAGGAGGGTCTGGATCCTGTAGCTTGACTTTTCATGCTGATCTTGATTTATTAAATTTAAGTAAAAATATAGGCTGATACGAAGCAAGAAAATGAAAGCTTAGCTGGATCTTGAAATCTCTCTTCATCTTTGGATCTGTTCTGAGGTTCCTCAGAATTTTCTATGAAGATTTATTTATTTATTTTTGGTTTTTACTTTTATAGTAATATAAAAGAATATTGTAAGCATTCTGAATCCCCAGGATAAGCACTTTGCAACTGAGTACTGCCATGTGATTTTAGGGCTGTACTTGTGATTGTCTTTTTTGTTGCATATTGGGAATAAGGAACTACTGAAGACACAGTATCTAAGATTCAATATGTTGCTGCTTCAGCTGGAATCTTCACATGCTTGAGGGTCTATTACAGTATTTTGGCAAGCAGTGTTTTCAGTTTATTTACTACACACACATACATATACACACACACACACACCTTCATGGTCAGGAGCTTTGTTAGCTACTTTATGAAAGTGGATATCAAAACACAATTGACTCTGGGACCAAGTTAAACATGGCTCCCATTCTTCCTTTCCTAACTTCTGCACATCCACTCAGGGGAGAAAAGCAAAATGTACCACATGATGGCTAGGAATACTGACTAGAAACCCCCCTGCCCCAACATGCACACAGAAGTTTTCAAAATCAAGGCATCATAACATCTATTTTTTTTTAAAATAAAATGGGCAGTTCTACATTTTTTTTTTCATATTCTTTTCCATTATGGTTCATCACAGGGTATTGAATATAGTTCCCTGTGCTACACAGTGAGACCTTTTTGTTTATCCATCCTATATATAATAGTTTATAGCGGCTAATCCCAAACTCCCAACCCTTCCCTCCCCCACCCCCACATAAAACTGTCACTTTGCTGAAATTAACACAGCAGAAATTAACACATTGTAAATCAAGTGTACTTCAATACAATTTTTTTTAATTAAAAAAAATTAAAAAATAAAATGGGCAGTGAGATAAGTAAGACAATGATGGCATTTTGCATGGATAAAAAAGTAAAAGTCACTCCCAGAAATAAAGGGTAAAGCAATGACTTCAGTGACATCTATCTGAGTTCCTAGCACATGCTTATTTCCCTTGGTATGTGAAAGATATATAACATTTCTCACTGCATCGTTCATATCTTGAAATGTCTGATTTAATGTGCTTTTTAGTCAATGTATGACATTTAATGAATATGAGTTGGACTTCTTAGCTGAGAAGAGTATATTATACCTTAAGATGTACAATCCAAATACCTAAAATAGAAGAAATGCCATGACTTGTGTGTCTCCAAATATATCTAGTTCCATGGTGAATCTAAGCATTAAATGAAGAAAAAATATATATATTTATATGCTAATTATGCTCAAAATATCCTAATTTTGTGCAAATCCTCAATACTGATTGCTTCCTACTCTCCCCACCCCCAATTCCCTCTGGTGCATACAACTCTCCTGGGTGATAATTATGATCAGGAGAGTAATTTTAATAAGCTTCTGATACTGATTACATACCAACTGGCACAGATCATAAGGACACTGTATTTCTGTGACTTACTAATCTACATTTCCTTCTAAGCATTGGTGTTGGTGGGTAAGATTTGCTACATACAATGGACATACAGCTACATAATTAATTATCTACACTGACCTTGACCACTGTGAGTAAGAGAAACAACAAACTGTTCCATACCAAGGGACTCTAGCAGATAAGCTAAACCTAACCCCCTAATCTTTCATAAATGATGCAAATTAATACCCTCATATCCTCACTCTTTTCCTGTGGCTCAATCCATCTCAGACTTCTCTCCAGATCTTCCCCATAGTAGGGCTAGGCAGCATGTGATTCCATCTCTAAATACTATTTATTTCATTTGCATGCGGTTTTCCTTGTAACAATATTACAGTTGACCCTCGAACAACATGGGTTTGAACTGTGCGGGTCCACTTATACATGGAATTTTTCAATAAATACATACTACAGTACTGCACAGGAGGACCCACTGTAAAGAGATACTTGGATTTTTGACTGTGTGGGAGTTGGCACCCCTAATCCCGGAGTTGTTCAAGGGTCATCTGTATTATATGGTGAGAATCCTGTTTCCTATCTGAAATCTAAATTATGCTTACCCAAACCGCCACTGCGTTCTGATCTCACCATGATGCAATAACGTGCAATCTCTGCAGTTCTGCATTGTTATTTTGTTTGTTTCTTTATAAGGACTTGGTGACTTCTATACATTTTCCTGATTTCATGTATTATTTAATATACGGTTTTTCTGCTAATTAACTTTTTCCCTACACTAATAATATAAATTCCCCTTGCGATCATTCCATCTTTAATGGTGCCAACTATATTAAGACAAGTTATTGTGAAACATTTTAAATGACTTTTATCTAATTCATGTTATACGCATATCTATAGAAACAGCTGATGTCACCTCAGAAATGAGAAATAAAGTTGTTTAGGTAACACATTAGAGTTCAGGCTGACTAATCTGCATTTATAGTATGTGTTATGTAAATAGTATATGCAGATAAACTGGGGCACCAGAGTGATTTAGCACATTTCACCATTGTTACAAGGACTGCAGAAACGTTAGATATAAATCGTACTATGTGTTTATTTGAACCATAAGCATAGTATTGTTTCAGTGTCAGTGTTAGAAAGTATAGAACTATTTCCGTTCACTTTTTTATTTGTTAAGTTTCTGCAGCATGAGGGCCAAAGAAAAATGATGAGAATTCAGTGATATATAAGACAAAGTCCTGTTCCTCAAGAAGATCGGTTTAATGGGCAACTGTAACTACTTACATTCTCAATTATTAAAATAAGGTTTTTTAATTCTGTTAATTTAAAAACCAGTGTTTATCTTAAAAAATCAGGTATACACTTATGGTTATAGTTATCTTTTTCCCTCTTTAAAAAAAGCTGTTAACTCAATCATATTTTTTTAGTTGATTATATTTTAGAATCAAGGAAATAATTTATTCCTACTTGCAATAAACAAAGCACTTTGACATACAGTATTTCTTTTATTTTATTTTTAAAAATTATTAGCACCTTTAATTATTATTTATTTATTTATTTATTTATGGCTGTGTTGGGTCTTCGTTTCTGTGCGAGGGCTTTCTCCAGTTGCGGCAAGCGGGGACCACTCTTCATTGCGGTGCGCGGGCCTCTCACTATCGTGGCCTCTCTTGTTGCGGAGCACAGGCTCCAGACGCGCAGGCTCAGTAATTGTGGCTTACGGGTCCAGTTGCTCCGCGGCATGTAGGATCTTCCCAGACCGGGGCTTGAACCTGTGTCCCCTGCATTGGCAGGTAGATTCTCAACCACTGCGCCACCAGGGAAGCCCCGACATACAGTATTTCTTTAGAAGCTATGGTGAAAAGAGTACAGGCTTTGCAGCCAGTGGTTATCAGTTTGAGACCCAGCTCTCCTGCTCACTTCCAAAGTCTGAAGTATCCCGTCTAAACTTTCTGATCCCTGATTTCCCCTTGTTGTAAAAATGAGCATAACTGTTTATTAGCGGTTATAAGAAATAAATCTCATGAGTGTTTGTCACATAGTGTTTACTTAATGCATAGTAGGTGGCCTCATCATTACTATTTCATCCTAACAAAATATCTTAAATTATATTATTGTATCATTTATGAATATAAAGAATAAATAGAGGTCCCAAGTGGTTATAACTCTTAATTATGTTTTAAAAATCACACTAATTTTTACTTTAAAATCATTTATCCTCAGGGTATATTTGATGGGAACTTGAGTTATTATATTGGGGGAAAACAAGGTGCTAGATAGCATTTTAAAAAAGGACAGGAATTCTTCAGCAAGATTACAATCTAGACAGCAGAATAAGTTGTAGGCACAAAAAATGTTCGTGAGGATGTGAAATGATGAGGTCATAGGTTAAAGTGAAATAGTTGATATGCACAAAGTTAGCAGGATGGATAGTATGAGCTTGATGAAGTCAGAAGTTAAAGAGTGAAGTGGAGACCAGATCTCTGTCAGCACTCTAGTGTTTGAAATGGGCCTTTCACGTTTGCATAGGGCTCCAGTGTATCATGAGCCAGAACTGCAGAAGAGCACATGGGCTTAGAAGGCAGAGAGCCCTGTGTTGAAGCCTGGTTTAATCAAGTACTAACTGTATGATTCTAAGCAGATTGCTACACTTTTGGGGGCCTGTCTTCTCATTTATACAGTGCATACAATAATACAATAATAGTTCAATACTCTCTATTGAAGCTATTGTGAAAATTAAATGAGTTAATGCATGTGAAGTTCTGAACACTGTGTCTGGCACACAATAAGCCTTCAAAAAATTGTGATTCTGACTCCAGTGAAGAATCACAGAAACAGTTAGTTTGAACAAAGTCACAGGTAAGAAAGTATAAAATGTGTACAAAAATGAAAGCAAAAGCATAGATAATTTTGGGTCAAGTTGAGTGTTATAAATATTAAGTAGTATATTAGTTTGGGGTCAGACTGTAGTAAGCTTTGAAGGCTGGAAATTTAGACTTTACGTGGTAGTCAAGAATGATCTTTTAAAAGTTTTAGTAAGCATGTGATTAGATCAACCAAGCATTTATGTAACCATTGAAAAACAAACTTCAGGGACACAATTATGAACAGAATAGGAAGAAGGTTACAAAAGAGCCCCTGCTATACCTTAAGTTCCAAGTGAAATTTAAACTCACATATGAAAGAAAATGATTAACTGATCAAATAGAGCTGAAGGAGGGACCTGATATCTCTGCTATTCTTTGCATAAACTCTACTAGCTAATTAATTAAAATCTAAATTTCTAAAGAAGGAAAGATCATATTTTTATTAAAATATTTCACCAAAACTGACACCTGGTGAAAGGGACCGAGGTAGCAATGTTTAGAAAAGGAAGAAGCGCAGGATGAGCCCAGGTCTGAGGATGCCTGCCTTGTTTCTGCCAGTGACCATTTCAGTTACTGTGCAAAAACTTCTTACCTTTTCTGGACTCTACTGTCCACATTTATAAAACAAGGAGAAAATTTAACCGGGTGATGTGAAAAGAGCCAAATATAATTTTAATGTTAAACAACTGCAACTCGATTAGGAAAATAATTTAAATATTCTTGAGATAATAAGTGTAAGTATAAGCTTGATTTTATGAGAAATAAGAAAAATGTTCCCCCAAAGTAATTAATTTATCATTATGTAATTAGAACTCTGTGTTAGTCATATATATTTTGCTGAAATGTTTTCTGATAAAAGTTTATGAAGCTTTTTGGAGGTATGTGTGTGAGTTTGGATGTGTATGTGTGTTTGCACATGTATGTGTATGCGTGTGGGTATTTGAGTATATGTGTGGTTGCGTGTATGTGTGTCTTGGGAGGGGTATTGAGCTACATTAAAGTGTTTTAATGTTCCTTTAGGTTTTGTCATTGTTTTCGCAAACCCTTCAGTATAAGACACACATAATTCAGAATCATAAACCCCTGAAGTTTTTTTAGTGTCCCTTTTAACTCAATCAAATATTTAAAAAACTGTGATTCATTTTCATAAAAGCTGCATATCATCTCATATGCTATACCAAAATTTTATTAAATTGTGAATATCGCATTTGAGACCTGTTTATAAGAAGTGTCTTTTCCTCATTTCTGTTTAAGTTCGGGAAGCACCCAGAAAAGGGGATGATTTTCTCATCTCTCTTTTCCCAATGGCTACAGAGTCACATATTCTTTATTTAACATTTTTAGCACCTGTTTTTGTCAAGAATACATTTTATTCTTCTTCCATGGCTTTGGTTGTTTGAATGAAAAGTCCTGCAATAGAAAATGAAAACAAATGAAAAGCAAAAGACTCTTAAAATGATGTAGAGTCTATAACTAGCTTTGGGAAACAGATTACAATTGGTGGCATTATTATTCTTTATTTCTATTTCTTTTTATAATCCAGGGCAGAATGAAGTAGCAGTGTAATTTTCTTGCAGCAGTGTTGTTTGTCTCAGGGATTTGAAAAGTGAATACCAATATTTATCTTTGTTTTTTCCCCTACAATTATGGATGCCCAGCTAAAACATCTGATCTTGAGTTGGCAGGATTTCCTTAAACTAAAATGGTCAAATATGTGGATTTTCATAGCTTTATTATCAATGTGCTCCATCAGTGAAACTGTATTAAAGTTTAGAAGTTGTGTTAGAGATCAGCTACCCACCACTACTGATCCAGCTAACTGAAATTGTCAGAACTGAGGGGATGGTGAGATTAGGGAACAGGCCCAAATACGTCCAGCACTTCATTACTGAATATGAGTGTGCCATTTCTTTATCTGCAACCTTAAATATAAGCTGTCAGTGCAAGATCAACTTGGATCAACACTAAATATGAATAACTACTAAAAAAGAAGAAATTGTAAATTGAGAAAAAAATAAGGAATATCAAGTAAAAATGCAACCTCCAAAAACATAATGGTGCCAGTAATAACTGTCCTGTTTGGGGGACTGTATTCTTTACTTCCAGTGATAAGAATAAGGAGGATATTAGATGACCTTGAAGGAAGGAGATAACAGAACCCAATCATGCTGGAATCTGGTGGGAATTTTCAAGGGGAGACAGAAAACTGTATCATTGCAAAAAATGGTCAGAGAAAGTACCTTACATATAGTACCATGCACACATATTGGCAGAGACCCATGTTGATGTTAAATATATTAGTAAAGTCTTTGAAATGTTTCTCATACAAAGAATCCAACTACTCCTTATGTAATAAGGCATGCTAGGGGAGGTTAAAATTTTAAAAAAATTAAATTAAACTCTGAGTCAGAGTCAGAATATTCTTCATTTATGAGATGTAGAAATTATAAATGAAAAAGGTCTATTAGCTCTTCTAATATATCTTGTTTCTGACAAGAAAATGATACTCTTGGTTTTCCTTGCTTCAAATCGAATCACTTACAAAATATATTATTACTGAAAAAATAAATTATCCCTATGACCATTAAGATATTCTTAAAATAGGATCTGGTCTTTAACAGAAAATTGTATTACCTTTCATCCTTACTAAGCACTTTATTTCTGTGCTTGATATGTATTTAAATTTCCACTGTGGACGGAAGCCATATTTTAAGATGGTTGGAAAAAACCCTTACCATTCTGTCAAGTAGCTAATGCAAATCTTTGTGAAAGCTTAAACAGAAGTTTTGATAAAAGAACTATTTAAATACATTTGGGGTGAGTCTTTTTTGAGGGTAAAAAACCAAAAGGGATTGAAGGAATTTTTTTTTAGCTTACTGAGCTTACTTGTTTGCTGTTTATTCTTTTACCTCTTTCTGCAGCTCCGTAATATCCACAGACTCTCTATTCTTCTCTAGTGCCATTCAATGGCATCTTGAATTTTCAGTCATCTTAGGAAGTCTTGGTCTTTTGTGACTGTGCTATGAAGAGTTAGATGTATACATGACATTTTGATAGGGCTCTTTTGACCTATGCAACTTCTTTGACAAAAGCATTTTGATGCTAGGAGATTTTTGACATGCCACTTTGGTGTGCAATTTTGATGCAGGGTTGTTTTTGACGTGGCTTAAAAAGACATTTAAGCCTTCAGCTTCTATTATCATCAGCCTCACCCTATCACTGAACTGACCTCAGCCTATAATGAGGATGAGGGACAAGGTGTGTTCTGTGCCAAGAGCAGGTGTTAGGATCTGGACTGAAGCCAAGGCAGAGGGCTAGAGACCCTTGGGACAAGGACCAATCCAGAGCAAACTTCACATAGCTAAGAATCAGTACTTCACCCCCTTGCACATATCACAATATCTATCACCTGTTACAAGAAGCACATGTACATTTTCTCAGGACTCACCTGTATCCATGATTGTTTTATCTCAAAGTCTCTCATTTTTTTCCATAAACTTTAAGACCTATGGAAAAGTGGTATTTCAGTCACAGTAGAATCACTATGCTATCCAAATGGCTAGGATACACAGTTTTTTTGTTACATTTCTATCAACTAGTTCTCACTGTACTAATTACACATGATATTGTGAAACTTTTTTAAACTGACAATTTGGGAGACAAAAGTGATACCCACTTAGAGATTAACATATATCACTATATATATATATATATATATATACACACATATATATATGTGTATATATATATATATACACATATACATATATGTGTATGCTTCATGGCGTGCAGGATCTTAGTTCCCTGACCAGGGATCCTCGAACCCATGCCCCCTGAAGTGGAAGCACGGAGTCCTAACCACTGGACCACCAGGGAAGTCCCATAACATATACCTTTATTTTGTCTTGTTGTAAAGGTAACATCCAATCATAAAAATTTGGAATAAGTTGTAAAGCAAAAGTTGTTGGTAATTGAGGAACGAGAAATGTGGTCTCAATCTGATGCTTTAACAAGGTCATTTCTTTCCCACTGTATTAAATTGACTATATCAAAATGGCTGTCAAAATGTATTCTGTTTCCAAACAAACAGAAAAATGATTGCTTTTAAAGAGCTGAGCATTAGAAGAGGTGAACACTGTTGAATTTCTTCATCTGTCCCAGTTTTTTCCTACATTAGCTTTGTTAAATATGTGTCTAAATTTTCCTTGAGGTATGAAGACTGGCTGGCTCTTCTTTGCACTGAGATGCCATCAACGGCATCATGGTTCCAAAGGTAGTGCAACGTCTATGTGGCCAGTGCAGCAGATCTCTCCTTAGCAAAGGCCTGCCATATGACCTGATGAGATCCTTGAGGACCAATAGCTTCTGAACTGGAAGGAGATGGCCATCTTGCTTAATAATTTCCAGCCCCTATTTTTTATATCTGGCTGTGGAAGAGAGGTAAAATAGGAACTAGTTGAAAAGAGTTTGTGGAACAGGATATAGGTTACATAAACTGTAATGAATTCTTATTTCCCTTAGATGGGCTCAAGGCTTTGCCTCTTCCCAGGATGCTGGGGTGCCCCATGCTGTCAGTAAAGTCTACCTAGGATACGGAAACCCAGTGTGAGTGTTTGGAGAGGGCTGTGAGGGGAAGACTTTGACAATAAGGTTTATGTTTTATTTATTTATTTATTTTTTAACTTTTTTTTTTCTTTTATTTATTTATTTATTTATTTATTTTTGGCTGCGTTAGGTCTTTGTTGTGGTGTGTGGGCTTCTCATTGCGGTGGCTTCTCTTGTTGCGGAGCACAGGCTCTAGGCACTCAGGCTTCAGCAGTTGTGGCACGCGGGCTCAGTAGTTGTGGCTCATGGGCTTGGCTGCTCCGCGGCATGTGGGATCTTCCCAGACCAGGGCTCGAACCCGTGTCCTCTGCATTGGCAGGCGGATTCTTAACCACTGCGCCATCAGGGAAGTCCTATGTTTTATTTTTAAAAACAAGTTGCTAAATTATTCAGTAACTGTACATGATTTCTTGGGTACTCCTTGATTATGGGTAGTAGAACCTAAAGTCATCATTTCTTCCTTGCAAATAATTAACATCTTCATGACTTTCCTTTTCCTTATTATTTTATTTGTTTTTAATTTTCCCTCATTAGTCAGAGGTGAAAATTAAGGATAGAAATAGAAAACCATTTTTATCTTAACTTGGCAAGATTGTCACAGAACACATAAAACACATCCACACATGCAATTCACAATCAAACCCACTCCACCCTCATTCTGTGAGCTTGGCTCCCTGAATGTTGAAACATAGACTATGAAGGTAAGATGGCTAATTTGCTGACTGGCTTACTTTGTTTGGAAGTAATTGCATATAGGTGGGTTATAGCTTATTATTTTATAAACAAATGAAGAAAAAGTCCTAAAAGCAAGGAGAATGAGAGTCTCTAATATATGATGAGATGCCCTTTTTATCACCTGAAACACTGATTTAGCCCTCAAAACTGTGTTCAACTCTGAGATAAAAATGGTATTGAAGAAAGATCAAGTTATCTACGCTAGTGAATGTCTCAGTAAAAACAGTCTAGATATAAGAAATATGGTTGTATTACTGAATCATTAATTTGTCTTTTTAGTCTGGAAATTTGATTCTCTGAAGGCCTTAGCCTATGTATTTATACAAGACTAGAACATCTATATACAAATGTCTATTCTTCCTTCCATTGCCATAAGGAAGTCAAGGTGGGGGATGAGTGGGAAACTCAGGGCAAGAGGAGGCCCTTAGCTGATGTCAGACACTGTGGTTTGTAAGTACTAATTGAGAGCAAGGGTAGAAGATGCACCTCTGGGTAAACTGAGTCCTGTAGAACCAAGGGCATCTTCTTCTGGTCAGGTGAGAGATGGTATTTCCTTCACTTGAAGAAGTAGCAGCACACACAGAAAATGATCATGCTAAAAACTACCCCAGAGACAAAGCATAGTACTTTCCTTTATTTATGGATTTAACTGAGGCTACCTGTGATTCTTAAATATAAGGTATACCGAGGTATTTTCCATTCTTCTTCATTCTAACTAATCAAAGCCACATAGTCAAGATTTGGTCCAACACTTACATTGTTACTGCCCAACTATTTACAATTTTAGGACCTCTAATTCCACAAAAGTTTGGTGGCTGTCTAAGGAGAATTTCATTATGTGTATAGGTGAGCTAATACAACCTGAAAAGAGATACTTGAGAATTTTCACTGGCAACACACTTTTCTCATTATGGAGAGTTCCTTTTATTTGTAGACTATTTTATAGTTGCCAAGTGTTCTCTGATATGCTTTTTAATTTTCACAGCCATCCCTTGAGGGAGGCAAACTGTAGCAGCTTTGGAAACAACTTGGTCAGAGAGTGGCTTTCACATACAATGCTTGAAATAAATATGATGCAGTGCCCGTCTCCACCTTTCTCACTGCTGGATACAAATCCATGCAGCTTACAAAAAATCATGCCTGATTTCTTGCAGATGTAACTAATGCTTATCATGAGAAGAGTGGGGGAACTGGAAGTGGGGATGACCCTTCCTCACCACTCTCATCTTACTGATGTTCCAAGAGGCAGAGCTGGGAGAGATTTGGAGGTGTTTGGAAATCAGAGCAATATCTGGAAAAGAAGTCTTGGCCTCAAAAGTTCAGCAAAGTTTTGTTATTTTTCCTAATGTTTTTTTTTTCTTTTTTTCTCTCTTCCCTTTGTGTCCACACTGCTCCCAGCTTAAGCACCCAACAAAGAGGCTGTTCCTTTCTCTTTATGAGGATAACGAGAGAATTGAGCTGCCCTTGAATGTGTGCCTCAACATTTTTCTGTGCTATAATTTGAACACTCACTATAAAGCCACTCAGAATAGCTGCAGATGCCACAGGTTACTCATCTCTGCAACGCAATTTGAAAAGACTTACAGTTCAGTTTCTAAAATATTTATCTCACATAGATATGGTTTATAACACATGCCCCTTTTTTGTGCTTTAAGCCTTGTTTATTAGGAACTGTTTAAATTCTTTAAAAGAATTATTATTTAGAAAGAAATTGGAATAAGACATCTGAGAATATAGATTAAAAACTAGTGTTTTTCTGTAAATATATTTTGTATTCTATATGGCTTTACCTTATTTTTAAAATATAATATCAGTGTGTGGAGCTCTATTTCACATTTCATAAAATGCTAGCTTGTGTCTTAATTCCTTTTAGAGCTCTGTGACCATGCTAATATATCTGACTGGGCCATAATAAAGTGTTTTTTTCTATATCAGATTGAAAGCTATGAAGTGCTTACAACCAGAAACTGAATTGAGAAAACCCATGGTTGTCATGGCAGCTATGAAACCCCTTTGGTGTTTCACAATAAGTATTGATCAAAAAGACAAATACAAACTGTTCTCAAAATTTGGTGACCTTATTGTCCCAGGACATTTGAAAGTCCCTAATAGTAGAAATATCTACCTAAAAAAATTACGCAAGCAAAATAATAGAAGTGTGTTCCTAAAAAAGAATAGATTTATTTCCTCTATATTAAATCTCTATAAAGATATCTGTTAATAATAAATATATTCTTTTTTCATGATTGGGGAAGGGAAGGACATTGTATCAGATTATGTACATGAACTAAATTGAGTATATTCCTGCAATTTCCAGATTTCCAACATCAGAACACCATGCCTAGAGCCAGTTCACTAATTTTCAGTTATCACTTTTATACATTTCCTCCTACCAAAAAAAATGTGTAAAATGACATAATAGCAATGCTCTTTGAAGAAGTATCATTATCATTCTCATTTTGTATACCCTGGAACCAAGGCTAAGAGGGGTTAAGATGGATCTCTAAGTTTCTTTTTAAAGCTATATATCTACAGATACGTATATCTATTTATAGAATCACTGAAATTAGGGTAAATACTTTAGGTAGCAAGATACTTTCCTGTGTATACCTCGTTTCTTTATTTTAAGCAAACATATCAGTGGAATATATTTTAAATGACTTCAATATGAGTTTATGGGAAATTAAAAATAAGACATCACTCACACTTAACATACACATTTGTGATATTGCCCCAATGCATTTTATTCCCATGTATACTTCAAATTATGGTACCATTTTTCTTGTGTGAATAAAACAATCTAAAAGAAATATTGATCAACCAATTTAAGATAATATGGAATGTGAAACCTTTTTTTTTTTTCCAACCGTAAACCAAAAAATATACAGAGACTTTGCTTGCTTCATACTTTAAGAAATTTAGTGGCCATATTTAATAGCCTCCCAAGGGGTTTATAATGGAAATGCTAACATAAAACAAACTCTAGTCCACGTCAATAGCTTTTCCCTATAAATTCCTAGGCTGTGAAAAAAGTAACATGTTCAGATAAGGGAGGATCTTCAATGCTTCTCACCACTTCCCATCACCTCAGTATATTGCTTGGAGGTCAAATGGTTTCAGAATGAATGTCAAGGTCATCCTTAAAGGTAAAAAGACAATAAAGGAAATCATGGAGCCTCAAGGCATAACTATAGAGATTGGCCATTCTTTAAATAGATAGACTATTTGGGGGATGATTACTTACATATGGATCTAAGGCCTTTTCTACAACCAACTGGTAAAGCCCTCCCATCCTTCCCTTTATACTCCCTTTTCATGTTACTGCTGAGTTTTGGCACTGTGAAGTAAGAGCTGAGGGAGTCAGCAAAGAAGGATGGGGGCACAGATAAGATTTTCATTCACCTAAGATGAAACATTTGTTTCCAAATAAGCCAAACTAAGCTTAAAGTGTTATTCGGAGATATAAGGGGTTGTGATTTACCACTGGCTGTCCAGAAGCGGTGAGAACTGGTTGAAACAGCAATCAAGATCCTATATTCCTTCTCCCTGTAACCAGGGAGTATTACCAACTTGTGTGCAGCCCAGAAGCACAGGAATTATGATATGGTGGTATTCAGAAACTCATCTGTTCTGGAGGCCCAAGATGGTTTTAGCACCAAAACATGTGTGAGTCAAGTTTTGTTTTGAATACCCAGAACAAGATTTTCAATGTTAGTGTCCTCCATCGCAGCTACCTATTCTATAGTATTTCGCATATTTGTATTACTGTTATTTTCCATATTGTTTCATGTTTCTCCTCTGTGAACATATGTGACACTTAATGATTCCTGTAGTCCATCCACCAAGTGCTGCCAGAGAACTCTGTCTGTCACATATCTGCTCATATCTCCATCCTGTTCAGAATCCATGGTTGAATGGTACATAGTAATACCTAATATTTGTTCAGCAAATGATGATCTCCCCAAGGCTTGCAGCAAAGAGTCTTAACTTTGAGAGGTGGAAAGAAGTGTCTCATCTCCAAGGGAAGAAATCAAGGGAGGGAAGAGTTGGTAGTATATAACATAAAGAAGTGTGTTCAATACATCTATTATTTTCTTTATGCAAACTACTGGAAAAAAATCCTTTTGGCTGGTGGGGATATGTAGAAAATGGGCTAAAAAACGTATACGTATAGCTGATTCACTTTGTTATACAGCAGAAACGAACACAACAATGTAAAGCAATTATACTCCAGTAAAGATGTTTAAAAAAAAAAAAGGAAACACGTTTTAAAACTTTTTAAAATTTTAATTTAATCTAATTTATCTTGTGGTTAAAAACTCTAATCTTGAGATCTACCCTCTTAACCCTCTTAACAAATTTATAATTATGCAATACAGTATTTTTGACTATATGTACAATGTTGTACAGCAGATCCCTGGAATTTTTTCACCTTGCTCAGTTGAAACTTCATGCCCATTGATTAGTAACTCTTCTTTTCTCCCTTCCCACAACCCTTGGCAACCACTATTCCACTTTTTAGTTCTACTTTAGTTCTAATTTGACTACTTTAGATACCTCGTATAAGTGGAATCATATAGTATTTGTCTTTATGTGATTGGCTTATTTCACTTAGTGTAGTGTATTCAAGATTCATCCACGTTGTTACATGTTGCAAAATTTCCTTAGGATAGCTATTTTCAAAAAAACAAAAGACAAAAAGAATTGGTGAAGATGAGAAGAAATCGGAACCCTATATACTACTGGTAGGATTGCAAAATGGTATAACTTCTATTGAAGAGTATGTAGGGTCCTAAAAATATTAAAAATAGAATTACTATATGATCCAGCAATCCCACTTAGGAGTATTTATCTGAAAGAATTGAAATCAGAATCCCAAAGAGATATTAGCACTCCCATGTTCATCACAGCACTATTCATAGTAGCTAAGATGTGGAAACCACCTAAATGTCCATACACAGATGAATGGATGAAGAAAATGTGGTATATACATACAATGGACTATTATTCAGCCTTAAAAAGCAGGGAATGTGATTTTTAAAAGATTAAGAAATATTGGCCGTCGAGTTGAAAAATCAAAACATCTTTGCTTTGCATCCAAGGCCTTCACTGTGGCCCCTGTGAATAAAACAAATTGACCCCATCACCCCACCCACATACTCTGCGCTCTTCTTCACCTCATAAGCTAAAGTGCTACGGAAAGAATCAAGTTTCCTGGAGCACATGATGCCTCTAACACTTTTGTCACAAAGGCTTTCCATTCTCTCAAGCAATTTTAAGACCACTCCCTCCTAGTCTCTCCACTTAGAATGTCCAAAAATAATTAATGAAGATACTTTCAGACTATGTTGGGTTCAATATTAATTAAATTAAGACCAAAGGTTATAATAGTTATGATATTAATTCAAACATTTTAACACCCTTAACTCTACACACTAAATGAGATGTTGACGTTTTTAAAGAAGTAATGAAAGTGAATTTAAATAGTTGGATTAGCTAGACTTTTCATGCCAAATGTATCAAGTTGTGCTCACTTTAAATGCTATTTTTAGGAAATACGTAATGAAAATAGCTATGTGATTAATAGAAAATCCTGAAATATTCATTAGTTTTTCTCATCCAGGTATTTCAGATATTGACAGTTTTTTTAGTCATATTTAATTTCGTACTGCTAGGTACAGTATTTTGAAAATGACAAATGAAATTTTAATTAATATTCCAATTTAAAACTGAATATATTTTTGCTTATGAAAATACATTTGAGACAAAATTTTAAGAAGTCCCATATCTTAAACTTACTGTTGGGCAATTTAAAATATATTGCATATATTTGCTCATCCATCACCTCTGCTTTAAATATTAGTTGACCCTTCTCACTTCTTAATTTGCCAAATAATATCATCCTTGTTATATTGTTCTAACAGAACAGTAAAAAGAGCTTTGTCAGAATTCTTGAAGTTATATGAATAATCAGCTTTGCTCTGGTTAAAATTATGATTTGTTTCAGAGTATGTAATTTATTCTTATTAAGCGTGAAATCTTCATTTATTTTGCAAATATTAATTTAATCACAAAATGTATTATTGCAATGTATTGTTTAAAAAGCATTTAAATATACAAGCAGAATAAATAGAATATAAAAAATATAGAAAAATAACTCTATTGTGTGTGTGGATATAAATTTTTATATAACCAGATCTAGTCAAATTTATAAACAATGCAGTTTTGACCACTAAAAATAATAAGTATTTTTAGAAACAGAAATGTTCAATATTTTTACAAGCATAAGTTTCATCACATGATTTTTTGTTTTGAGTTTTTCTTAGATAAACCTTCTACTCTATGATTACAAGCACATTTACCAGTGTTTTTCTGGTACACTTGTAATTTCTTTTTTTTTAATACATCTCAACTTTATTTTAGGAGATGTTATGAAGTTATGGAATTAATTTTTCCTAGTTGTTTGTTTATAAAATGCCTGTCAATTACTCTCAAACTATTTACAAAAAATTGATCTTTTGTTTCCACTGAATTGTTATGAAAGGCATATTGATATAATATGCCTTTATTATATATTAAATTTTAGATTTTTTATTCTGTTAGAAAACAAGACCAAAATGGTTTTTAAAAAGCAGTTAAATCATCTATAAGAGAAAAGAGCTTAATTTTGGAAAATAAAAATTGCTCTTATTAATCAAAAAATGTGCAACCCAACACAAAACTAGGCAAATGACATGAGCAGGAGATTTTTACCAGAAGTATAAACATCCATTACCAATAACCATGAAACAAAATTTAGCTTCACTCTTAATTCAATGAAAATAAGTGAAAACAATAGCAAGTCATTTTTTTTTGTTTCCTTTAGGACAGAAAAGATCAACAAGTTTGGTAAATCCCAGTTTTGGCAAGGGTGTACAAAAACAAACTTTCTGTACATGCTGTTGAAGAAATGAATTGATATAGCAATTTGATAATGTCTGTCACTTAATTTGCAATTTGAGAATATATGTCATAGTAAATTGTAGTTTATAAATTTATCTTAAAATATAAACTGTACTCCAGAAAATGCAAACTAATCTTCAGTGCCAGAAAGCATATCACTGGATACCTAGGGAAGAGGCTGAGAGGCAGGAGGGTAGCATTACAAAGGGACAAATTTGGGGGCTGATATATATGTTCACCATCTTGATTGTGCTGATGGTTTGTAAGGTGTATGTGTATGTCAAAACTTATCAAATTGTACATTTTATGTGCAATTCATCGCATGTCAATTATACCTCAATATGTGTGTTGGGAGAGAGAGGAGAAGAGAGAGAGAGAGATGCACAAATGTGAAAAATCATTTGCCAAAAAATTTTCCTTGCATCACCGTTTAAAATGACAACCTGTAAGCAATCCCCTACAGCCATTATATCTGAAATAAAAATAATATCAACCAGAAAATACCCATAAATGACCTTTGATGTAAAAGCAATTTTAAAAACTATAAACAAAATAAGCAAAATTTTGTATGGAAAAAGAAAGACTGGAAACAAATGGGTAAGAAATCTTTAGACAGTTTTTTTTTTCTTTATTTGAAATATATACATTTTCTAGCACTGCTTTAATAAATGCATTTTTATTTAAAAAATAAGCAAGGAAAAGTGAACATTTTAACAGTTAAGAGGTGAACACTGTCAACTACTGTTCATTCGACTACTGTGAATAAACAACTACTCTGTTTATTCACAGAGTAAAGCATATCAAATAATATCAGATTTGTTGTTATAGAGTAACTACACTGTTAGACTATGCTATTTATCAGTAAGAAAACATTTTTGTTTCAGCAACGTATGCAGCAGTTTTGACTGCATATTTGTGGGGGAAAAAATGATAGCTCAGTTGGCTTCAGTTTGGCTGTGGTTTCAATGTCAGTTCAGTCATAGCTTATGCAGTATTATTCACTCAGTGGCCTATATGGGCCAGGAAGTTTTCTGTTAGTTCAGTTCTCAAAGTCTTAGTCTGCTGACTAGGATTAGATTCACTGATACACAGCTCTGGGAAAGGAGCCCAGGATTTTTTATAAGTAACTTTATGGGCTTGCTTTCCTGAGCCCTCTGCAATTTCCTGGGTACTGTCTGGGAAGCCCTAGGGCTTCCCTTTTTGGTCCTTTTGCCAGAAAGCTGGGACTTTAGTTACCCCAATCTGATACATACTTCCATGGCCGTGCCAACGTCTGGGGCCAAGACAAAATTGTAAGGAAAAATTGCAAAGGTAATTCAGCCCACGCTTGGGACCACCACTGCACTGACTGAACAGGAAGATTCTACTCTCTAATAATTTTTGGTTCCTGTGGGGTCCCCTCGGGGGTGTTACTGCCACAGTTACAGGATTGCTTGGAACCAGGATTAGAAAAACTCTGCTGGAGTTCTCTGCCCTCACCCCAGTGCCCACTTCCAGGTTTGGGACTACCTGACTTTAGTCTGGGACACTGGAGAAAAAGGAAAGTGGTAAACTCACAAATGGCTCCTTGATACTACAAATTGCCATCTTCTTCCCCAATCTACCTGCTATTATTTAATATTCAGAGTCCTCAAATAGCAGCTGCATAAAGCCTGCCTGTGTTCTATAGTTGCATTCAGAGGAAAAGACATGATGGAATGTGCTTACTCCATCAACTGGAACTGAAACCCGAACCACTGCTTTTTAGTTTATTGAAAAATAATAATTAATAATAATAATAAACTTATAACAATTTAACACGATATAAACTTACCAACAATTAATACCAATTAATTTAACAGTATTGCAAGTAATAAATTTATTGGAAATCCTTGCTCTTATCACTAGGACAAGTGTGTCCCTTAGCTGTTCCTTTGAGTAAAGTATACAACTGAAATCAATAAGAACTGCACATATTGTTAGATTTTTACTTTATGTAAGAATATATACATATTAATATTATACTTTAAAATTAGCCCTATGCATATCAATTTTTCTCTCAAGCTTTTCCTTGTTAACCTCAGAAGTGATCCAGAACTAGTTGTCTCTTTAAGTATGCATGCTCTCATTAATCACAACATGCAGTTCATATTAATGACATCGGCAAGCTTTATTTGAGATTTAAAGTTTGGTTTTGCATTTTAAAAAGCTTTAGAACAGACACTATTCCTCTAGATGTCAGATAGTCTGTCATCTTCTTTACATAATTCAATTAAACGCACCTCTAATAAATGTGAAAAATTGGCAAAAGAGAGTTCTAAGGATACAGGATGAACTGTCTGGAAAATCTTTGAATATGCACATGAATGTTGGCATATCCCTGGATCAGAGCAATGTTTTACTGATTGGCATACACGTATCAGTCTGTACAGGTTAGTCAGTGTTAGAGGATGCTGTGGGAACAGCTCAAAAAGTTTGGAGACTGTTGACCATTGACCAGGGCCCAGGGGAGATGGAGTGTCTGAACAGTCTGACTTAAATCATTTTTAAAATTTAAATTCACTTTAAGGCCCAAATATTCATCTTTATATTTGAATAACTGAAAGAACTTTGTTCATGAATAACTGGAGCTAAGATGATTCTGTCTTTTTCCTATTATTAGATGTAGATACAGAACTTGACCACTCTGAACGCCTCCACCACCACCTCCCTAGTCTAGGCCACTGCCTTCTATTTATTATCCTATCTTTGCAGTAGCCTCCCAATTGATCATCCTGCTCTTCACCCCACTCCCCACAGCCCAATATCTGTAACAGACGGACTCGCCATTTTAGAGCTTAAGTCAGATCCTGTTACTCCTCTGATCAAAACCCTCCAATGAGATTCCTTCTCCACCAGAGTAAAAGCTGAACCCCAGGTCTTTACAATGACCTACAATGTCCTCCAGAGTTTGGACCCAAGATGTCTCTAACCATGTCTCCAACTGATATTTTTCCTACCTTCCTTCCTTCAGCTGTATTGTCCCCTCTACACTTGCTTGAACATGCTAGACCCACTTCTGTCTCAGGGTCTTTGTACTGGCTGTTCCCTCTGTTGTAACTCTCTTGTCCCCTGTATCCACATGGTTCATCTCCTCCCCTCCTTCAAGACCTTACTCAAAGGTCATGTTTCAGAGAGGCCTTCCCTGGCCACCTTGTTTAAATTGCAACTTTTCTTCAACCCTCACTATTCTCTTTCCCTGCTTTATTTTCTTCTATAGTTCTCATCATCATCTGATATTTTATTTATATATGAAGGTGATTTTCTCTTTTTTCTATTATAAATAATATATATTTATTTTATATATTACATTATATTACATATATTATACATTTATTATACATAATGTATTATATATAATGTGTATTTATACTATATATTATATAGTATATATATTTATATATGTATTTATATATCTGTTTCCCTCTTCTAGAAGGTAAACTACATGAGGGCGCAAATTGTGTTTTGTTCACTGCTGCTGTATCTTAGGAAAGTGTGTAGCACTTAATAAATATTTATATTAATAAATATTTGATAAATATTTATTGAGTTAGTAGTTATATTCTGTAATAGGTGCTTTTAGGTATAAAGACATGGTTTTTACTAAACTTAAAAAATCAGAAAGCATAGCACTGATATGGACAGCTTTCCAGCAGTGAGTTTTCTCATTAATAATATTTAACCAAAGTCTTTGGATTATAAGGTGGACTCCTCACTCTGCTAGAACTTCTGCAATACAAGGGAGTTTGATTGTAATTGTATGGAGCTGTCACAAAACCACTGGGATCCATCTCTGGAATATTTCGCACACTTATCTTTTTCTTTGCAGTCTTCTGGTAATTGTCCTCATTTCTCTTAGCTGCTCTTAGCTGCTTTATTACAGTAACTTCATAACTGGCCTTCCTACCTTCTTATACCCCCAGTCTATCATACATGTTGCTTTTCAAGTAATCTTCATAAAGGATGGCTCCAATTTTGTCAGTCCCCCACTTATGTGTTATTTCATAGCATTCAGGGTCTTTCATGATCTATCATTTTTGCCTTAGCTAGTAGAAATTATTTCTCCTACTGCAAGGAGACAGCCCTGAGAGAGCACTGTGATGTTGAGACCATCTGGACATAGTACACGTGACTCAGGCAGCCTTGTGGCTGATAGGGTCTTGGTGCTCTGGGCTGGTGTCAAGCCAGAGCCTCTGAGGTGGGCGAGCTGAGTTCAGGACGCTGGTCCCCCAGAGACCTCCTGGCCCCACATAATATCAATCGGTGAGAGATCTCCCAGAGATCTCCATCTCAACACTAAGACCTAGCTCCACCCAACAGCCAGCCAGCTCCAGTGCTGGACACCCTATGCCAAACAACTAGCGGGACAGGAACACAGCCCTACCCATTAGGAGAGAGGCTGCCTAAAATCATAATAAGTTCACAGAAACCCCAAAACACAGCACTGGATGCAGCCCTGCCCACCAGAAAGGCAAGATCCAGCCTCACCCACCAGAACACAGACACTAGTCTCCTCCACCAGGAAGCTTACACAACCCACTGAACCAACCTTAGCCACTGGGGACAGATACCAAAAACAACAGGAACTACAAACCTGCAGCCTGCAAAAAGGAGTCCCCAAACACAGTAAGATAAGCAAAATGAGAAGACAGAAAAACACACAGCAGATGAAGGAGCAGGGTCAAAACACACCAGACCTAACAAATGAAGAGGAAATAGGCAGTCTACCTGAAAAAGAATTCAGAATAATGATAGTAAAGATGATCCAAAATCTTGGAAATAGAATGGAGAAAATACAAGAAACGTTTAACAAGGACCTAGAAGAACTAAAGAGCAAACAAACAATGATGAATAACACAGCAAACGAAATTAAAAATTCTCTAGAAGGAATCATTAGCAGAATAACTGAGGCAGAAGAACGGATATGTGACCTGTAAGATAAAATAGTGGAAATAACTACCACAGAGCAGAATAAAGAAAAAAGAATGAAAAGAATTGAGGACAGTCTCAGAGACCTCTGGGACAACACTTAATGCACCAACATCTGAATTATAGGGGTCCCAGAAGAAGAAGAGAAAAAGAAAGGGTCTGAGAAAATATTTGAGGAGATTATAGTTGAAAACTTCCCTAAAATGGGAAAGGAAAAAGTCAATCAAGTCCAGGAAGTGCAGAGAATCCCATACAGGATAAATCCAAGGAGAAACACATCAAACACATATTAATCAAACTATCAAAAATTAAATACAAAGAAAAAATATTAAAAGCAGCAAGGGAAAGCAACAAATAACATACAAGGGAATCCCCATAAGGTTAACAGCTGATCTTTCAGCAGAAACTCTGCAAGCCAGAAGGGAGTGGCAGGACATATTTAAAGTCATGAAAGGGAAAAAACCTACAACCAAGATTACTCTACCCGGCAAGGATATCATTCAGATTTGATGGAGACATTAAAACCTTTACAGACAAGCAAAAGTTAAGAGAATTCAGCACCACCAAACCAGCTTTACAACAAATGCTAAAGGAACTTCTCTAGGCAGGAAAACACAAGAGAAGGAAAAGACCTACAAAAACAAACCCCCCAAAATTAAGAAAATGGTAATGGGAACATACATATCGAAAATTACCTTAAATGTAAATGGATTGAATGCTCCAACCAAAAGACATAGACTGGCTGTATAGATAAAAAAACACGACCTGTATATATGCTGCCTGCAAGAGACCCACTTCAGACCTAGGAACACATACAGACTGAAAGTGAGGGGATGGAAAAAGATATTCCATGCAAATAGAAATCAAAAGAAAGCTGGAGTAGCAATTTTCATATCAGACAAAATAGACTTTAAAATAAAGACTATTACAGGAGACAAAGAAGGACAATACATAATGATCAAGGGATCAATCCAAGATAAGATATAATAATTGTAAATATTTATGCACCAAACATAGGAGCACCTCAGCTCATAAGGCAAATGCTAACAGCCATAAAAGGGAAAATCGACAGTAACACAATAATAGTAGGAGACATTATCACCTCATTTTCACCAATGGACAGATCATCCAAAATGAAAATAAATTAGTAAACACACGCTTTAAATGACACATTAAACAAGACACAATTGATATTTATAGGACATTCCATCCAAAAGCAACAGAATACACTTTCTTCTCAAGTGCTCATGGAACATTCTCCAGGATAGATCATATCTTGGGTCACAAATCAAGCATTGGTAAATTTAAGAAAATTGATATCGTATCAAGTATCTTTTCCTGCCACAACGCTATGAGATTAGATATCAATTACAGTAAAAAAAAAATTGTAAAAAATACAAACAAATGGAGGTTAACTAATACGCTACTAAATAACCAAGTGATAACTTATGAAATCAAAGAGCAAATCAGGAAATACCTAGAAACAAATGACAATGAAAACACGACGACCCAAAACCTATGGGATGCAGCAAAAGTAGTTCTAAGAGGGAAGCTTATAGCAATACAATCCTACCTCAAGAAATAAGAAAAATCTCAAATAAACAACGTAACCTTAGACCTAAAGCAGTTAGAGAAAGAAGAACAAAAAAACCCCCAAAGTTAGCAGAAGGAAAGAAATAATAAAGATCAGATCAGAAATAAATGAAAAAGAAATGAAGGAAACAATAGCAAAGATCAATAAAATTCAAAGCTGGTTCTTTGAGAATATAAGCAAAATTGATAAACCACTAGCCAGACTCATCAAGAAAAAAAGGGAGAAGACTCAAATCAACAGATTTAGAAATGAAAAAGAAGTAACAACTGACACTGCAGAAATACAAAGGATCATGAGAGATTACTACAAGCAATTATATGCCAATAAAATGGACAACCTGGAAGAAATGGACAAATTCTTAGAAAAGCACAACCTCTGAGACTGAACCAAGGAGAAATAGAAAATATAAACAGACCAATCACAAGTAATGAAATTGAAACTGTGATTAAAAGTCTTCCAACAAACAAAAGCCCAGGACCAGATGGCTTCATAGTCGAATTCTATCAAACATTTAGAGAAGAGCTAACACCTACCCTTCTCAAACTCTTCTGAAGTATATCAGAGGGAGGAACACTCCCAAATTCATTCTACAATGCCACCATCACCCTGATACAAAAACCAGACAAAGATGTCACAGAAAAAGAAAACTACAGACCAATATCACTGATGAACATAGAGGCAAAAAATCCTCAAAAAAATACTAGCAAACTGAATCCAACAGCACATTAAAAGGATCATACACTATGATCAAGTGGGGTTTATCCCAGGAATGCCAGGATTCTTCAATATATGCAAATCAATCAATGTGATACACCTTATTAACAAGCTGAAGGGTAAAAACCATATGATAATCTCAATAGATGCAGAAAAAGCTTTTGACAAAATTCAACACCCATTTATGATAAAAACTCTCCAGAAAGTAGCCATAGAGGGAACTTACCTCAACATAATAAAGGCCATATATGACAAACCCAGCACAAACATCATTCTCAATGGTGAAAAACTGAAACCATTTCCTCTAAAATCAGGAACAAGACAAGGATGTCCACTCTCACCACTATTATTCAACATAGTTTCAGAATTTTTAGCCACAACAATCAGAGAAGAAAAAGGAATAAAAGGAATCCAAATCGGGAAAGAAGAAGTAAAGCTGTCACTGTTTGCAGATGACATGATACTATACATAGAGAATCCTAAAGATGCTACCAGAAAACTACTAGAGCTAATCAATGAATTTGGTAGAGTTGCAAGATACAAAATTAATGCACAGAAATCACTTGAATTCCTATACACTAATGATGTAAAATATGAAAGAGAAATTAAGGAAACACTCCCATTTACCATTGCAACAAAAAGAATAAAATACCTAGGAATAAATCTACCTAAGGAGACAAAAGACCTGTATGCAGAAAACTATAAGACACTGATGAAAGAAATTAAAGATGATACAAACAAATGGAGAGATATACTATATTCTTAGATTGGAAGAATCAACACTGTGAAAATGACTATACTACCCAAAGCAATCTACAGATTCAATGCAATCCTTCTCAAACTACCAATGGCATTTTTCACAGAACTAGAACAATAAAATTCACAATTTGTATGTTAACACAAAAGACCCTGAATAGCCAAAGCAGTCTTGAGAAAGAATAACAGAGCTGGAGGAATCAGGCTCTTGGACTTCAGACTATACTACAAAGCTACAGTAATCAAGACAGTATAGTACTGGCACAAAAACAGAAATATAGATCAATGGAACAGGATAGAGAGCCCAGAGATAAACCCACGCACATATGGTCACCTTATCTTTGATAAAGGAGCCAAGAATATACAATGGAGAAAAGACAGCCTCTTCAATAAGTGGTGCTGGAATTACTGGACAGCTACATGTAAAAGAATGAAATTAGAACACTTCCTAACACCATACACAAAAATAAACCCAAAATGGATTAAAGACCTGTATGTAATGCCAGACACTATAAAACTCTGAGAGGAAAACATAGGAAAAACACTCTATGTCATAAATCACAGCAAGATCCTTTTTGACCCACCTCCTAGACAAATGTAAATAAAAAGAAAAATAAACGGGACCTAATGAAACTTAAAAGCTTTTGCATAGCAAAGGAAACGGTAAACAAGACGAAAAGACAGCCCTCAGAATGGGAGAAAATATTTGCAAATGAAGCAACTGACAAAGGATTAAATCCGAAATATACAAGCAGGTCATGCAGCTCAATATCAAGCAAACAAACAACCCAATCCAAAAATGGGTGGAAGACCTAAACAGACATTTCTCCAAAGAAGATATACAGATTGCCAACAAACACATGAAAGGATATTCAACATCACTAATCACTAGAGAAATGCAAATCAGAACTACAATGAGGTATCACCTCACACCAGTCAGAATGGCCATCATCAAAAATCTACAAACAATAAATGCTGGAGAGAGTGTGGAGAAAAGGGAACCCTCTTGCACTGTTGGTGGGAATGTAAATTGATAGAGCCACTATAGAGAACAGTATGGAATTTCCTTAAAAAACTAAAAATAGAACTACCATACGACCCAGCAATCCCACTACTGGGCATATACCCTGAGAAAACCATAATTCAAAAAGACACATGCACCCCAATGTTCATTGCAGCACTATTTACAATAGCCAGGACATGGAAGCAACCTAAGTGTCCATCGACAGAGGAATGGATAAAGAAGATGTGGCACATATATACAATGGAATATTACTCAACCATAAAATTGAATTATTTGTAGTGAGGTGGATGGAGCTAGAGACTGTCATACAGAGTGAAGTAAGTCAGAAAGAGAAAAACAAATACCGTATGCTAACACCTGTATATGGAATGTAAAAAAAAAAAAAAGAAAAAGAAAAAATGGTTCTCATGAACCTAGGGGCAGGACAGGAATAAAGACGCAGATGTAGAGAATGAACTTTAGGACACAGGGAGGGGGAAGGGTAAGCTGGGACAAAGTGAGAGAGTAGCATTGACAAATATGCACTACCAAATGTAAAATAGATAGCTAGTGGGAAGCAGCTGCATCGCACGGGGAGATCAGCTCGGTGCTTTGTGACCACCTAGAGGGGTGGGATAGGGAAGGTGGGAGGGAGACGCAAGAGGGAGGGGATATAGGGATGTACGTATGCATATAGTTGATTCACTTTGTTATACAGCAGCAACTAACACAACATTGTAAAGCAATTATAGTCCAATAGAGATGTTAAAAAAAGAAAAGAAATTATTTCTCATTAAATATATATTTTTAATGCAGTTAGAATACTCTTACTCCCTAAATCTACATGGTATTTTCTCTCTTCCAAGTTTGCTTCAACACTCTTCACATATTCTTCAGTTTTCAGTCCCACACAAGTAGTGCTTAATCAGAAACTTGTATGTGAAATTGAAGTCTGTGTTTATGTATTTCTGTGGGAGTACCACATCTTCAGCTGCCTTTGTGTTACCCATGGATTGCCCTGCAGAAGCGATCTCAAAAGTATGCCTATTCCATTCAGTCTTTCCACTGTGGATTGTCTTCCATCTTTAGACTTCAGGGCAGTTTTTAGCACCTCCCTCCCATTCCATGAGGACATGGAGGGGTGAGAGATGAGGATGCCCCAATACCCACAGGGGGATCTTCCCTTTCACTAGTGTTTGGTGTTAGTAGTTAGTTGGTGTGAATCTGAACCAGCTCAAGAGATCCTCCCAGCCAGGGTCCTAGAAAAACCCACCTTCATTACACACAGATAATGGTTCAAATAATCTTTATGATTTCTCTGGCTTGGGGTTGGGGTTGTGACTGTGCTTTTAGTAAAATATTTAGAGAGCTCCAAAGATAAAAAGAAAATTATGAAGTAGATATCCTATTGCAAAGATATTTAAAAAATGTTTTTAACTCGTAGGACGGAGCAATTGATTCTACCTGAGAGGCTGAGAAAAGGCTTTATCTAGGGTATTATTTCCTTCTTTCTTTTGTCCTTCCTTCTCTCTCTCTTTTTCTGTCTCTCTTTTATCCTCTCTTATATGTTTTCAGCTTAATGAAAAACTGGGAGCAGGGTGCATTAGCAGAGATTATGGCCTGAAAAAGTGATAAATCAGCTTGCAAGAAATAATTCAAGTGATAAATAGCAGCAAGAAATACTAGGTATATGTGTACAGGGTAGAATGTGAAATAAAGAGAGATGAAGTTAAAATGGAGGTTGTGATTTCATTAGAAGGCATGGAACAAGAATTAAATTTATAATTGTTATGAAAATGAGATTTTGGAAACAACTTGCATTTACAGAACAAAATAACCTGTATAGAGTACAAATGGTCAGATATGTATGGCTTAATTGTAGGTTGTGGTATAAGTGACAGACATATCCTATAAGTCCTGGATGATTAACAATAAGAATGGTATACAGTTATTTATTTATTTATTTATTTATTATTATTTTTTTAAATCTTTTTTTAAAAATTAATTAATTTATTTATTTTTCTGGGTGTGTTGGGTCTTCGTTTTTGTGCGAGGGCTTTCTCTAGTTGCGGCGAGCGGGGGCCAGTCTTCATCGTGCTGCGCAGGCCTCTCACCATCGCAGCCCCTCCTGTTGCGGAGCACAGGCTCCAGCCGTGCAGGCTCAGTAGTTGTGGCTCACGGGCCTAGTTGCTCCGCGGCATGTGGGATCCTCCCAGACCAGGGCTTGAATCCGTGTCCCCTGCATTGGCAGGCAGACTCTCAACCACTGCGCCACCAGGGAAGCCCAGGAATAGTATACAGTTATTTATAATGATGATTGAGGTAACGGAGAATAAGCAAGTGGGTAAAGTGTGGTGTGTGGAAAAAAATCTCCAGATTTATGTTTCTACTGGGTC